>NC_141554.1:25780000-26080000 GCF_021556685.1 Rattus norvegicus
AAATTTTCTGTTATAAATGTAGTTGCCCTTGCATTTGGAGCATAGATATTTAGGATTGAGAATTCATTTTGGTGAATTTTTCCTTTGATGAATATGAAGTGTACTTTTTTATCTTTTTTGATGACTTTTGGTTGAAAGTTGATTTTATTCGATAGTAGAATGGCTAATCCTGCTTATTTCTTTAGATCATTTGCTTGGAATGTTGTTTTCCAGCCTTTTACTCTGAGGTAGTGTCTGTCTTTGTCTATGAGGTGTGTTTCCTGTATGCAGCAAAATGCCGGATCCTCATTATATATCCAATATGTTAGTCTATGTCTTTTTATTGGGGAATTAAATCCATTGATGTTAAGAGATATTAAGGAATAGTGATTGTTGCTTCCTGTTATTTTCTTTGTTAGAAGTAGAATTATGTTTGTGTGTCTCGCTTCTTTTGGTTCATTGCAAAGAGATTACTTTCTTCCTTTTTCTAAGGTATAATTTTCCTCCTTGTTTTGGAGTTTCCTATCTATTATCCTTTGTAGGGCTGGAATTGTAGAAAGTTATTGTGTAAATTTGGTTTTGTCATGGAATACGGTTTTTCCATCTATGTTAATTGAGAATTTTGCTGGATATAGTAGCCTGGGCTGGCATTTGTGTTCTCTTAGGGTCTGTATGACATCTGCCCAGGATTTTCATAGTCTCTAGTGAGATGCCTGGTGTAATTCATTTGGTCTGCCTTTATCTGTTACTGGACAATTTCCCTTACTGCTTTCATACTCTTTCTTTCTGTTTTGCATTTGGTATTTTGACTATTATGTGATGGGAGGAATTTCTTTTCTGGTCCAATCTATTTGGAATCCTTTATGCTTACTGTATATTTATGGGCATTTCTTTCTTTAGGTTAAGGAAGGTTTTTTTTCTATAATTTTATTGAAGAGATTTACTTTTCCTTTAAGTTGGGAATCTTTATCCTCTTCTATACTATTATCCTTAGGTTTGATCTTCTCATTGTGTCTTGGATTTCCTGGACATCTTGAGCTAGGAGCTTTTTGTGTTTTATATTATCTTTGATGATTGTGTCAATGTTTTTTATGGTATCTTCTGCACCTGAGATTCTCTCTTCTATCTTTTATATTCTGTTGGTGATCTATGACTCCTGATCTCTTCCCTAGTTTTTGTATCCCCAGGGTTGTCCCATTTGTGCTTACCTTTCATTTCTATTTCCAATTTTAAATCCTGGAAGGTTTCATTCATTTTCTTCACCAGTTTGTTTGTATTTTCCTGTAATTTTTAAAGGGATTTTTGTGTTTCCTTTTTAATGGCTTCTATTTGTTTACTTGTGTTGTCCTGCGTTTCTTTCTTTCTTTTTTTTATTAACTTGAGTATTTCTTATTTACATTTCGAGTGTTACTCCCTTTCCTGGTTTCTGGGCAAACATCCCCCTAATCCCTCCCCCCATTGCCGCCCTTCCCCAACAATCTCATTCACTGGGGGTTCAGTCTTAGCAGGACCAAGAGCTTCCCCTTCCACTGGTGATCTTACTAGGATATTCATTGCTACCTATGCAGTTGGGAGTCCAGGGTCAGTCCATGTATAGTCTTTAGGTAGTGGCTTAGTCCCTGGAAGCTCTGGTTGCTTGGCATTGTTGTTCATATGGGGTCTCGAGCCCCTTCAAGCTCTTCCAGTCCTTTCTCTGATTCCTTCAATGGGAGTCCCGTTCTCAGTTCAGTGGTTTGCTGCTAGCATTTGCCTACTTATTTGCTGTATTCTGGCTGTGTCTCTCAGGAGAGATCTACATCTGGTTCCTGTCAGCCTGCACTTCTTTGCTTCATCCATCTTATCTAATTGCGTGGCTGTATAAGTATGGGCCACATATGGGGAAGACTTTGAATGGGTGTTCTTTCTGCCTCTGTTTTAAACTTTGCCTTTCTATTCCCTGCCAAGGGTATTCTTGGCCCTTTTAAAGAAGGAGTGAAGCATTCGCATTTTGGTCATCCCTCTTGAGTTTCATGTTCTGTGCATCTAGGGCAATTCAAGCATTTGGGCTAATAGCCACTTATCAATGAGTGCATACCATGTGTGTTTTTCTGTGATTGGGTTACCTCACTCAGGATGATATTTTCCAGTTCCATTCATTTGCCTATGAATTTCATAAAGTCAATTGTTTTTGATAGCTGAGTAATATTCCATTGTGTAGATGTACCACATTTTCTGTATCCATTCCTCTGTTGAAGGGCATCTGGGTACTTTCCAGGTTCTGGCTCTTATAAATAAGGCTGCTATGAACATAGTGGAGCAGGTGTCTTTTTTATATGTTGGGGAACCTTTTGGGTATATGCCCAAGAGAGTTATAGCTGGATCCTCAGGCAGTTCAATGTCCAATTTTCTGAGGAAACTCCAGACTGATTTCCAGAATTGTTGTACCAGTCTGTAATCCCACCAACAATGGAGGAGTGTTCCTCTTTCTACACATCCTCACCAGTATTTGGTGTCACCTGAGTTTTTGATCTTAGCCATTCTCACTGGTGTGAGGTGAAATTTCAGGGTTGTTTTGATTTGCATTTCCCTTATGACTAAAGATGTTGAACATTTCTTTAGGTGTTTCTCAGCCATATGGCATTCCTCAGCTGAGAATTCTTCTTTAGCTCTGAACTCCATTTTTTATTCTTTTTTTTTTCGGAGCTGGGGATTGAACCCAGGGCCTTGCGCTTGCTAGGCAAGCGCTCTACCACTGAGCCAAATCCCCAACCCCTGAACTCCATTTTTTAATAGAGTTATTTGTCTCCCTGCTGTCTAACTTCTTGAGTTCTTTGTATGTTTTGGATATAAGCCCTCTATCTGTTGTAGGACTGGTAAAGATCTTTCCCCAATCTGTTGGTTGCCATTTTGTCCTAACCACAGTGTCCTTTTCCTTACAGAAGCTTTGCAGTTTTATGAGATCCCATTTGTTGATTCTTTTTTTCTTTTTTCTTTCTTTCTTTTCTTTTCTTTTTTCGGAGCTGGGGACCGAACCCAGGGCCTTGCGCTCGCTAGGCAAGAGCTCTTCTGCTGAGCTAAATCCCCAACCCCCATTTGTCGATTCTTGATCTTAGAGCATAAGCCATTGGTGTTTTGTTCAGGAAATTTTCTCCAGTGCCCATGTGTTCGAGATGCTTCCCCACTTTTTCTTCTATTAGTTTGAGTGTACGTGGCTTGATGTGGACGTCCTTGATCCACTTGGACTTCAGCTTTGTACAGAGTGATAAGCATGGATCGATCTGCATTGTTCTACATGTTGACCTCCAGTTGAACCAGCACCATTTGCTGAAAATGCTATGTTTTTTTTTCATTGGATGGTTTTTGCTCCTTTGTCAAAAATCAAGTGCCCATAGGTGTGTGGGTTCATTTCTGGGTCCTCAATTCTATTCCACTGGTCTATCTGTTTGTCTCTGTACCAATACCATGCTGTGTTTATCACTATTGCTCTGTAATACTGCTTGAGTTCAGGGATAGTGATTCCCCGTGAAGTCCTTTTATTGTTGAGGATAGTTTTAGCTATCCTGGGTTTTTTGTTATTCCAGATGAATTTGCAAATTGTTCTGTCTAACTTTTTGAAGAATTGAATTGGTATTTGGATGGGGATTGCATTGAATCTGTAGATCGCTTTTGGAAAAATGGCCATTTTTAGTATATTGATCCTGCCAATCCAGTAGCATGGGCGGTCTTTCCATCTACTGAGGTCTTCTTCAATTTCTTTCTTCAGAGGCTTGAAGTTCTTACCATACAGATCTTTCACTTGCTTGGTTAGAGTCACACTGAGGTATTTTATATTATTTGGGACTATTATGAAGTGTGTCATTTCCCTAATTTCTCTCTCAGCTTCTTTCTCTTTTGTGTAGAGGAAGGCTACTGATTTATTTGAGTTAATTTTATACCCAGACACTTTGCTGACGTTGTTTATCAGGTTTAGTAGTATTTTTGCGTCATTATTCATAAGGGAAATTGGTCTGAAGTTCTCTTTCTTTGTTGGGTCTCTGTGTGGTTTAGGTATAAGAGTAATTGTGGCTTCATAGAAGGAATTCGGTAGTGCTCCATCTGCTTCAATTTTGTGGAATAATTTGGATGGTATTGGTATGAGGTCTTCTATGAATGTCTGATGGAATTCTACACTAAACCCGTCTGGACCTGGGCTCTTTTTGGTTGGGAGAACTTTAATGACTGCTTCTATTTCGTTAGGAGTTATGGGTTTGTTTAAAGGGTTTATCTGTTCCTGATTTAACTTTGGTACCTGGTATGAGTCTAGGAAATTGTCCATTTCCTGCAGATTTTCAGGTTTTGTTGAATATAGGCTTATGTAATAGGATCTGATGATTTTTTTAATTTCCTCTGATTCTGTAGTTATGTCTCCCTTTTCATTTCAGGTTTCATTAATTTGTACACACTCTCTGTGTCCTGTCTTTAGTCTCGCCAAGGGTTTATCTATCTTGTTGATTTTCTCAAAGAACCACCTTTTGGTTCTGTTGATTCTTTCTGTGGTCCTTTTTGTTTCTACTTGGTTGATTTCAGCTTTGAGTTTGATTATTTCCTGCCTTCTACGCCTCCTGGGTGTATTTGCTTCTTTTTGTTCTAGAGATTTTAGGTGTGCTGTCAAGCTGCTGTTAAATGCTCTGTTCTGTTTCTTTCTGAAGGCACTTAGAGCTATGAGTTTTCCTCTTAGCACAGCTTTCATTGTGTCCCATAAGATTGGGTATGTTGTACCTCCATTTTCATTAAATCCTATGAAGTCTTTAATTTCTTTCTTTATTTCTTTCTTGACCAGGTTATCATTGAGTAGAGCATTGTTCAACTTCCATGTATATGTGGGCCTTCTTCCCTCATTGTTATTGAAGTCTAGCTTTAGCCTGCGGTGGTCTGATAGGATGCATGGGATTATTTCTATCTTTCTGTATCGGTTGAGGCCTGTTTTATGACCAATTATGTGGTCAGTTCTGGAGAAAGTACCATAAGATGGTAAGAAGAAGGTATATTCTTTTGTTTTAGGATAGAATGTTCTATAAATATCTGTTAAGTCCATTTGGTTCATGACTTCTTCTAGTCTGTCTATGTCTCTCTTTAATTTCTGTTTCCATGATCTGTCCATTCATGAAAGTGGAGTGTTGAAATCTCCTACTATTATTGTGTGAGGTGCAATGTGTGCTTTGAGCTTCAGTCAAGTTTCTTTTATGTATGTAGGTGTCCTTGTATTTGGAGCATAGATATTTAGGATTGAGTGTTCATCTTGGTGGATTTTTCCTTTTATGAATATGACCTGTACTTCCTTATCTTTTTTGATGACTTTTAGTTGAAATTCAATTTTATTCGATATTAAAATGGCTACTCCAGCTGGCTTCTTCTGACCATTTGCTTGGAAAGTTGTTTTCCAGCATTTCACTCTGAGGTTGTGTCTGTCTTTGTTCCTGAAGTGTGTTTCCTATAGGCAGCAGAATGCAGGGTCCTCATTGGGTATCCAGTTTGTTAATCTATGTCTTTTAATTGGATAGTTGAGACCATTGATGTTGAGAAATATTAAGTAATAATTATTATTGCTTCCTGTCATATTCATATTTGGATGTGAGATGTTTGTGTGCTTTTCTTCTCTTTATTTTGTTGCCAAGACAATTAGTTTCTTGCTTTTTCTAGGGTGTAGCTTTGCGTACTTATATTGGGTTTTACCATTTATTATCCTTTGTAGCGCTGGATATGTAGAAAGAAAACGATTAGCTTTTTGCTTTTTCTAGTGTGTAGCTTTCCTTGTTATGTTGGGGTTTTCCATTTATTATCCTCTGTAGCACTGGATTTGTAGAAAGATATTGTGTAAACTCTTTTAACTGTCCATCAGTGGATTCAAAGATATGTGCTTTGTCTCTCAGCAATCAATGTAAGTATGACATCAGACTGGTTCTTTCCTGATAGTGGAAAGATACAAGTTGGTGAAATAGCACACAGAGACAACAAGCTGGTAAGTTACATACTGAAACTGAACACATGCATCCATAATCCTTGGTGACAACCTCTTTACCGACAGTTGATGTAGTTGTATCCCTGTGCCCTAACTGGGCCATGACTTTGCCATCACTCCTCTTATATTTTCGGTTGTGAGCCTAGCCATTAACGGCTGAGCCATCTTTCCAGCCCAGCCACCACTCTTCTTAAGTATGGTCAGTCTTAATCTCAGTTCCACCAGAGAACTACTAAAGGTGATAAACAACTTCAGCAAAGTGGCTGGGTATAAAATTAACTCAAATATATCTGTAGCCTTCCTCTACACAAAAGAGAAACAAGTGGAGAAAGAAATTAGGGAAGACACCCTTCATAATAGTCCCAAATAATATAAAATACCTCGGTGTGACTTTAACCAAGCAAGTAAAAGATCTGTACAATAAGAATAAGAATTTGAGGACATTATCCCGTTCCAAGCTCTGGGATGCTGAGTACAATTGAGTACACACATCTATAGAAAAATTGGCCAGAACCTATTTGAGATGAATAGTGCAAAATACAAGCACAAGTGAAGGGATGCCTGGTAGGAACTGAAATGCTCTCAGGTGCCTGCTCCCCCTCCAAGCCTGGCCACTGTTTTACAGGTAATGTACCCAAATCCTTACCCTTTCTCCATAAGGTTTGCTTCATCTATCAGGGTCAAGGAGTACCATTTTAGGCTCATCTGGTGGTACCCTGATCGGTACCTCAGACCATTCAACCCACTGTTGACAGCTGTGCCAGAGATACTGTTGATGTATCCTGCCCTGTGCTAAGCTCTCTGGACATGTATCATCTCATGTAACCCTCAGAAGAAGCCTGGGATGTGGCCCATTTCAAAGATGAGGTCCAGACAAAATGACATGAATAATCATGAGCTTTAATTTTTCTCTTCTCACCTCTTGTTACAGTCTGGCTTTTCCTGGCTGTACACATCCTTACCCTCGTCTAGTTATTCCACAAGCCTGCCCTTTCACTTTTCATGTGGGTCCAGGGCTCAGTGTGGCCTGTAGCTGAGACTAGACCTCCATGGATCCACTGCAGAAATGGGTTCCAGTGTCAATTTCTGTGCTCTCCTACATAGCCACTGTGAAGTGCTCACGAGACACTTATTGAAACAAATCCTCAACCTTCCTCTTCAGAAAATCTAAGCATGGGCCTCCGTGTCCTGAGCAGCAAGCCCCAGCCCCAGTCCCAGCTCAGATGTCCCTGCTCCTCTGTCAGAGGGGCTGTTTCAGCAGCAGGCTGAGGGGAAGAAGACTCTGTGGCAGCAGTACTGAGAGAAGCAGAGTTTTCCTCAGAGGAAGAAAGTCTTCCTGAGGTTCTCAAGATGCTGCCACTGGGATCACATAACACCTTACCTGCTTGAAAGTGATGTCAGAGCCTTTCTCTCAGGTGACTGAGCTCAGAATCAGCTTTGATGCCAGAGCCATGTGCAAAATATTGCTCGGATGAGTGTGGAGAGGAACACAGTTCCCAACCCTCCCTCGGAAATGCTGATGCAGGGCCTCAATGGCCTCATCCTTAGCCTGGGAGTGAACAGACCCGGCCCCCTACCAGAGGAGCCTCTGCCGCAACAGCAACCAGAGGACATGAGACAGCAGAAAAGCCTGAATATGTTCCAGAGGATGCTCATGTAGAGGATGTAAGAACATTGAGGTGCTGGCCCCCAAGAATAAATGTGAAAATGCATTTAGAAGGTGCTCCATTGCCATCTCGGGGGCACGGACTCCTCTAAGGTCAAAGCAGTCAGTCCACTACCACTGGATAAGTCCCAACATGTGCTATGATGGGAATTGTCCTTGAAAGATCTCAACTATTTTTCCTGTCTTTTCGCATGCTTTTATAGATGTGGTGCTTCACATTAGCCTATACAGAAGAAAACTGGGTACCAGTGATCCCCAAATGCACGTGATATAATTCATACACTGTGAATTTTCACTGTTTTTTTGCTTAAATCTTAACATCTTCCCCAAGTTCTTGTTGAAAAGAAATAATACTACATGTATATGTGTCTATCTATCTATCTATCTATCTATCTATCTATCTGTCTGTCTGTCTGTCTGTCTGTCTGTCTGTCTGTCTGTCTGTCTGTCTGTCTATCTATCTATCTATCATCTATATCAATCTATCATCTATTGAGAACATATACATCCATATCTTTTCTTCATTTTAAATTTTCTTTATTCTTCTGAATATCATACATTTTTATTGGATACTTTTATTTACATTTCAAAAGCTATCCCATTTCCTGGTTTCATGTCTATAAGTCCCCTATCCCATACCTTTCCCCCTACTGCGATTAGGGTGTTCCCCCTCCCTACAACCCCTTCCTGACATTCCCCTAGAGTGGGGGGTGTCCAGCCTTGGCAGGGCTAAGGGCTTCTCCTCAAATTGGTGCCCAACAAGGTCATCCTCAGTAACACATGCAGCTGGAGCCATGGATCTGTCCATGTGTACTCATTGGGTAGTGCTTTAGTCCCTGGGAGCTCTGGTTGGTTGACATTGTTGTTCTATGGGGTTGCAAGCTCCTTCCACTCCTTCAATCCTTTCTCTAACTTTTCCATTGGGGAACCCATTCTCAGTTGAATGTTTGGCTGCTAGCATTCAACTCTGTATTTGTCATGCTCTTGGCAGAGCACCTCAGGTGGCAGTTATATCAGGCTCCTGTCAGCATGCACTTCTTAGTATTAGCAATATTTGTCTTGGTTTGGTCGCTGTATGTATATGGGCATGATTCCCAGGTGATGCAGGCTCTGAATGGCCATTTCTTCAGTCTCTGCTACAAACTTTGTTTGCATATCTTCTATAAATATTTTTGTTCCCCCTATTAAGAAGGACTGAAGCATCTGCACTTTGGTACTCCTTCTTCTTGGGCTTCATGTGGTCTGTGAATTGTATCTTGGGTAATCTGAGCTTTTGGGCTAATATCCACTTATCAGTGCTTATATACACTGTGTGATTTTGTGATTGAGTTTTTTCACTCTGGATGAGTTTCTCTAGTTCCATTCATTTGCCTATGAATTTAATGAAGTCATTGTTTTTGATAGCTGAATAGTACTCCACTGGGTAGATGTACCACATTTTCTGTATTCATTCCTCTGTTGAAAGGAATCTGGGTTCTTTCCTGCTGCTGACTATTATAAATAAGGCTGCTATAAACATAGTGGAGTATGTGTCCTTGTTATATGTTGGAGCATCATTTTTCTTTATGCCAAGGAGTGGTATAGCTTGGTCCCCGGGTAGTACTATGTCCAATATTCTGAGGAACCTCCTACTGATTTTTAGAGTGGTTGTCGTAACTTGCAATCCCACCAACAATGGAGTTTTCATCTTTCTCCACATGCTTGCCAACATGTTACCACCTGAATCATTGATTTTAGCCATTCTGACTCGTATGAGTTGGAATCTCAGGGTTGTTTTTCTTAGTATTTCCCTGCTGACTGAGCATGTGAAACATTTCTTTAGGTACTTCTCATCCATTCAATTTTCCTCAGCTGAGAATTCTTTGATTAGCTCTGTATCACATTTTCTAATAGGGTTATTTGACTCTCTGCAGTCTAACTTCTTGAGTTCTTTGTATTTATTGGCTATTAGCTTTCTATCAGATGTAGGATTGGTAAAGATCTTTCCCCAATCTTTTGGTTGTTGTTTTGTTCTAATGACAGTGTCCTTTGCCATACAGAAGGTTAGCAATTTTATGAGGTCACATTTGTTGATTTTTGATCTTAGAGCATAAGCCTTTGGTGTTCTCTTTAGGAAATTTTCCCCAGTGCCCATGTGTTCAAGGCTCTTTTCCACTTTTTCTTGTATTAGTTTGAGTGTATCTGGTTTTATCTGAAGGTCCTTGATTCACTTGGACTTGAGGTTTGCACAGGACAATAAGAATGAATCAATTTGCATTCTTCTACATGCTGACCTCCAGTTGAACCTGCACCATTTGTTGAAAATGCTATCTTTTTTCCATTCGATGGTTTTAGCTCCTTTGTCAAAGATTGAGTGACCATTGGTGTGTGGGTTAATTTCTGGGTCTTCAATTCTATTCCATTGATCTACTGCCTGTCTCTGTACCAATACCATACAGTTATTATTACTATTGCTCTGTAACACTGCTTGAGGTCAGGGACAGTGATTACTCCCTACCCCCATTAGTTCATTTATTTTTAAGGATAGTTTTCACTATCCTGGGTTTTTTGTTATTCAAAATGAATTTGCAAATTGCTCTTTCTAACTCTATGAAGAATTAAGCTGGAATTTTGATAGGGATTGCATTGCGTCTGTAGAATTTTTGGCAAGAAGGCCATATTTACTATATTAATCCTGCTAATTAATGAGCAGGGGAGATCTTTCCAACTTCTGAGATCTTTAATTTCTTTCTTCAAAGATTTGTTCTTGTTACGCTTGCTCGGTTTGAGTCACATCAAGTACTTTTTTTGTTATTTTTGACTATAGTGAAGGGTGTCATTTCCCTAATTTCTTTCTCAGCCTGTTTATCCTTTGAGTAAAGGAATGTTACTGATTTGTTTGAGTTAATTTTATACCCTGCTACTTTGTTGAATTTGTTTATAAGTCTTAATAGTTCTTTAGTGGAACTTTTGGGGTCACTTAAGTGTACTACCCTATCATCTGCAAATAGTAATATTTTGACTTCTTCCTTTTCAATTTGTATGCCATTGATCCCCTTTTGCTGTCTGATTGCTCTGTCTAGGATTTTAATTACTATATTGAATAAGTAGGGAGAGAGTGGGCAGCCTTGTGTAATCCCTGGTTTTAGTGGGATTGATTGAAGTTCCTCTCCATTTTGTTTGATCTTGCCTACTGGTTTACTGTATATTGCTTTTACTATGTTTAGGTATGGGCCTTGAATTCCAGTCTTTCCAAGACTTTTAACATGAAGGGGTATTGAATTTTGTCAAATGGTTTCTCAGCATCTAATGACATAGAAGGAATTGGGTATTTTCTGTTTCAACCTTATGGAATCCTTTGGACAGCATTGGTATTAGGTCTTCTATGAAGGTATGATACATTTCTCCACTAAATCCATCTGGTCATGGGCTTTTTTTTGGTTGGGAAACTTTTAATAACTGCTTCTATTTCTTTAGCAGTATCTGTCTAGAAAAGTGTCTATTTCATGCAGATTTTCCAGTTTTGCGGAATAGAGGTTTTTGTAGTAGGATCTGGTAATTTTTGAATTTCCTCAGTTTCTGTTGTTATATCTCCCTTTTCATTCTTATTTTGTTACATTGAATACTGTCTCTGTGCCTTCTGGTTAATCTAGTGAAGGGCTTATTTATCTCACTGATTTTCTCAAAGAACCAGCTCCTGTTTTTTTTTTTTTTTTTTTTTTTTTACATTTCAAGTGTTATTCCCTTTCCCGGTTTCCCGGCAAACATCCCCCTCCCTCCTCCCCTTCCTTATGGGTGTTCCCCTCCCAACCCTCCCCCCATTGCCGCCCTCTCCCCATAGTCTAGTTCACTGGGGGTTCAGTCTTAGCAGGACCCAGGGCTTCCCCTTCCACTGGTGCTCTTACTAGGATATTCATTGCTACCTATGGGGTCAGAGTCCAGGGTCAGTCCATATATAGTATTTAGATAGTGGCTTAGTCCATGGAAGCTCTGGTTGCTTGACATTGTTGTACTTTTGGGGTCTCGAGCCCCTTCAAGCTCTTCCAGTTCTTTCTCTGATTCCTTCAACAGGGGACCTATTCTCAGTTCAGTGGTTTGCTGCTGGCATTCGCCTCTGTATTTGCTGTATTCTGGCTGTGTCTCTCAGGAGCGATCTACATCCGGCTCCTGTCGGTCTGCACTTCTTTGCTTCATCCATCTTGTCTAATTGGGTGGCTGTATATCTATGGGCCACATGTGGGGCAGGCTCCAGATGGGTGTTCCTTCAGTCTCTGTTTTCATCTTTGCCTCTCCCTTCCCTGCCAAGGGTATTCTTTTTCCTCATTTAAAGAAGGAGTGAAGCATTCACATTTTGATCATCCGTCTTGAGTTTCGTTTGTTCTAGGGATCTAGGGTAATTCAAGCATTTGGGCTAAAAGCCACTTATCAATGAGTGCATACCATGTATGTCTTTCTGTGATTGGGTTAGCTCACTCAGGATGATATTTTCCAGTTCCAACCATTTGCCTACGAATTTCATAAACTCGTTGTTTTTGATAGCTGAGTAATATTCCATTGTGTAGATGTACCACATTTTCTGTATCCATTCCTCTGTTGAAGGGCATCTGGGTTCTTTCCATTTTCTGGCTATTATAAATAAGGCTGCGATGAACATAGTGGAGCACGTGTCTCTTTTATATGTTGAGGCATCTTTTGGGTATATGCCCAAGAGAGGTATAGCTGGATCCTCAGGCAGTTCAATGTCCAATTTTCTGAGGAACCTCCAGACTGATTTCCAGAATGGTTTTACCAGTCTGCAATCCCACCAACAATGGAGGAGTGTTCCTCTTTCTCCACATCCTCGCCAGCATCTGCTGTCACCTGAGTTTTTGATCTTAGCCATTCTCACTGGTGTGAGGTGAAATCTCAGGGTTGTTTTGATTTGCATTTCCCTTATGACTAAAGATGTTGAACATTTCTTTAGGTGTTTCTCAGCCATTCGGCATTCCTCAGCTGTGAATTCTTTGTTTAGCTCTGAACCCCATTTTTTAATAGGGTTATTTGTTTCCCTGCGGTCTAACTTCTTGAGTTCTTTGTATATTTTGGATATAAGGCCTCTATCTGTTGTAGGATTGGTAAAGATCTTTTCCCAATCTGTTGGTTGCCGTTTTGTCCTAACCACCGTGTCCTTTGCCTTACAGAAGCTTTGCAGTTTTATGAGATCCCATTTGTCGATTCTTGATCTTAGAGCATAAGCCATTGGTGTTTTGTTCAGGAAATTTTTTCCAGTGCCCATGTGTTCCAGATGCTTCCCTAGTTTTTCTTCTATTAGTTTGAGTGTGTCTGGTTTGATGTGGAGGTCCTTGACCCACTTGGACTTAAGCTTTGTACAGGGTGATAAGCATGGATCGATCTGCATTCTTCTACATGTTGCCCTCCAGTTGAACCAGCACCATTTGCTGAAAATGCTATCTTTTTTCCATTGGATGGTTTTGGCTCCTTTGTCAAAAATCAAGTGACCATAGGTGTGTGGGTTCATTTCTGGGTCTTCAATTCTATTCCATTGGTCTATCTGTCTGTCTCTGTACCAATACCATGCAGTTTTTATCACTATTGCTCTGTAATACTGCTTGAGTTCAGGGATAGTGATTCCCCCTGAAGTCCTTTTATTGTTGAGGATAGCTTTAGCTATCCTGGGTTTTTTGTTATTCCAGATGAATTTGCAAATTGTTCTGTCTAACTCTTTGAAGAATTGGATTGGTATTTTGATGGGGATTGCATTGAATCTGTAGATCGCTTTTGGTAAAATGGCCATTTTTACTATATTAATCCTGCCAATCCATGAGCATGGGAGATCTTTCCATCTTCTGAGGTCTTCTTCAATTTCTTTCCTCAGTGTCTTGAAGTTCTTATTGTACAGATCTTTTACTTGCTTGGTTAAAGTCACACCGAGGTACTTTATATTATTTGGGTCTATTATGAAGGGTGTCGTTTCTCTAATTTCTTTCTCGGCTTGTTTCTCTTTTGTATAGAGGAAGGAAACTGATTTATTTGAGTTAATTTTATACCCAGCCACTTTGCTGAAGTTGTTTATCAGCTTTAGTAGTTCTCTGGTGGAACTTTTGGGATCACTTAAATATACTATCATGTCATCTGCAAATAGTGATATTTTGACTTCTTCTTTTCCGATCTGTATCCCCTTGATCTCCTTTTGTTGTCTGATTGCTCTGGCTAGAACTTCAAGAACTATATTGAGTAAGTAGGGAGAGAGTGGGCAGCCTTGTCTAGTCCATGATTTTAGTGGGATTGCTTCAAGTTTCTCTCCATTTAGTTTAATGTTAGCAACTGGTTTGCTGTATATGGCTTTTACTATGTTTAGGTATGGGCCTTGAATTCCTATTCTTTCCAGGACTTGTATCATGAAGGGGTGTTGAATTTTGTCAAATGCTTTCTCAGCATCTAATGAAATGATCATGTGGTTCTGTTCTTTCAGTTTGTTTATATAATGGATCACGTTGATGGTTTTCCTTATATTAAACCATCCCTGCATGCCTGGGATGAAGCCTACTTGATCATGGTGGATGATTGTTTTGATGTGCTCTTGGATTCGGTTTGCCATAATTTTATTGAGTATTTTTGCGTCGATATTCATAAGGGAAATTGGTCTGAAGTTCTCTTTCTTTGTTGTGTCTTTGTGTGGTTTAGGTATAAGAGTAATCGTGGCTTCGTAGAAGGAATTCGGTAGTGCTCCATCTGTTTCAATTTTGTGGAATAGTTTGGATAATATTGGTATGAGGTCTTCTATGAAGGTTTGATAGAATTCTGCACTAAACCTGTCTGGACCTGGGCTCTTTTTGGTTGGGAGACCTTTAATGACTGCTTCTATTTCCTTAGGAGTTATGGGGCTGTTTAACTGGTTTATCTGTTCCTGATTTAACTTCGATACCTGGTATCTGTCTAGGAAATTGTCCATTTCCTGAAGATTTTCAAGTTTTGTTGAATATAGGTTTTTATAGTAAGATCTGATGATTTTTTGAATTTCCTCTGAATCTGTTGTTATGTCTCCCTTTTCATTTCTGATTTTGTTAATTTGGACGCACTCTCTGTGTCCTCTCGTTAGTCTGGCTAAGGGTTTATCTATCTTGTTGATTTTCTCAAAGAACCAACTTTTGGTTCTGTTGATTCTTTCTATGGTCCTTTTTGTTTCTACTTGGTTGATTTCAGCTCTGAGTTTGATTATTTCCTGCCTTCTACTCCTCCTGGGTGAATTTGCTTCTTTTTGTTCTAGGGCTTTTAGGTGTGCTGTCAAGCTGCTGTCATATGCTCTTTCCTGTTTCTTTCTGAAGGCACTCAGCGCTATGAGTTTTCCTCTTAGCACAGCTTTCATTGTGTCCCATAAGTTTGGGTATGTTGTATCTTCATTTTCATTAAATTCTAAAAAGTTTTTAATTTCTTTCTTTATTTCTTCCTTGACCAGTTTATCATTGAGTAGAGCATTGTTCAATTTCCACGTATATGTGGGCATTCTTCCCTTATTGTTATTGAAGACCAGTTTTAGGCTGTGGTGGTCCCATAGCACGCATGGGATTATTTCTATCTTTCTGTACCTGTTGAGGCCCGTTTTTTGACCAATTATATGGTCAATTTTGGAGAAAGTACCATGAGGAGCTGAGAAGAAGGTATATCCTTTTGCTTTAGGATAGAATGTTCTATAAATATCCGTTAAGTCCATTTGGCTCATGACTTCTCTTAGTCTGTCAACATCACTGTTTAATTTCTGTTTCCATGATCTGTCCATTGATGAGAGTGGGGTGTTGAAATCTCCCACTATTATTGTGTGAGGTGCAATGTGTCTTTTGAGCTTAAGTAAGGTTTCTTTTACGTATGTATGTGCCCTTGTATTTGGGGCATAGATATTTAGGATTGAGAGTTCATCTTGGTGGATTTTTCCTTTGATGAATATGAAGTGTCCTTCCTTATCTTTTTTGATGACTTTTAGTTGGAAATTGATTTTATTTGATATTAGAATGGCTACTCCAGCTTGCTTCTTCTGACCATTTGCTTGGAAAGTTGTTTTCCAGCCTTTCACTCTGAGTTAGTGTCTGTCTTTGTCTCTGAGGTGTGTTTCCTGAAGGCAGCAGAATGCAGGGTCCTCGTTGCGTATCCAGTTTGTTAATCTATGTCTTTTTATTGGGGAGTTGAGGCCATTGATATTGAGAGATATTAAGGAATAGTGATTATTGCTTCCCGTTATATTCATATTTGGATGTGAGGTTATGTTTGTGTGCTTTCATTCTCTTTGTTTTGTTGCCAAGACGATTAGTTCCTTGCTTCTTCTAGGGTATAGCTTGCCTCCTTATGTTGGGCTTTACCATTTATTATCCTTTGTAGTGCTGGATTTGTAGAAAGATATTGTATAAATTTGGTTTTGTCATGGAATATCTTGGTTTCTCCATCTATGTTAATTGAGAGTTTTGCTGGATACAGTAACCTGGGCTGGCATTTGTGTTCTCTTAGGGTCTGTATGACATCAGTCCAGGATCTTCTGGCCTTCATAGTTTCTGGCGAGAAATCTGGTGTGATTCTGATAGGTCTCCCTTTATATGTTACTTGACCTTTTTCCCTTACTGCTTTTAATATTCTTTCTTTATTTTGTGCGTTCGGTGTTTTGACTATTATGTGACGGGAGGTGTTTCTTTTCTGGTCCAATCTATTTGGAGTTCTGTAGGCTTCTTGTATGTCTATGGGTATCTCTTTTTTTAGGTTAGGGAAGTTTTCTTCTATGATTTTGTTGAAGATATTTACTGGTCCTTTGAGCTGGGAGTCTTCACTCTCTTCTGTACCTATTATCCTTAGGTTTGATCTTCTCATTGAGTCCTGGATTTCCTGTATGTTTTGGACCAGTAGCTTTTTCCGCTTTACATTATCTTTGACAGTTGAGTCAATGATTTCTATGGAATCTTCTGCTCCTGAGATTCTCTCTTCCATCTCTTGTATTCTGTTGGTGAAGCTTGTATCTACAGCTCCTTGTCTCTTCTTTTGGTTTTCTATATCCAGGGTTGTTTCCATGTGTTCTTTCTTGATTGCTTCTATTTCCATTTTTAATTCCTTCAACTGTTTGATTGTGTTTTCCTGGAATTCTTTTAGGGATTTTTGTGTCTCCTCTCTATGGGCTTCTACTTGTTTATTTATGTTTTCCTGGAATTCTTTTAGGGATTTTTGTGTCTCCTCTCTATGGGCTTCTACTTGTTTATTTATGTTTTCCTGGAATTCTTTCAGGGATTTTTGCGATTCTTTCAGGCATTTTTGCGATTCCTCTCTGTAGGCTTCTACTTGTTCTCTAAGGGAGTTCTTCACGTCTTTCTTGAAGTCCTCCAGCATCATGATCAAAAATGATTTTGAAACTAGATCTTGCTTTTCTGGTGTGTTTGGATATTCCATGTTTGTTTTGATGGGAGAATTGGGCTCCGATGGTGCCATGTAGTCTTGGTTTCTGTTGCTTGGGTTCCTGCGCTTGCCTCTCGCCATCAGATTATCTCTAGTGTTACTTTGTTCTGCTATTTCTGACAGTGGCTAGACTGTCCTATAAGCCTGTGTGTCAGGAGTGCTGTAGACCTGTTTTCCTGTTTTCTTTCAGCCAGTTATGGGGACAGAGTGTTCTGCTTTTGGGCGTGTAGTTTTTCCTCTCTGCAGGTCTTCAGCTGTTCCTGTGGGCCTGTGTCTTGAGTTCACCAGGCAGCTTTCTTGTAGCAGAAAAGTTGGTCTTACCTGTGGTCCCGGGTCTCAAGTTCGCTCGTGGGATGCTGCCCACGGGCTCTCTGCAGCGGCAGCAACCAGGAAGACCTGTGCCGCCCCTTCCGGGAGCTTCAGTGCACCAGGGTTCCAGATGGTCTTTGGCTTTTTCCTCTGGCGTCCGAGATGTGTGTGCAGAGAGCAGTCTCTTCTGGTTTCCCAGGCTTGTCTGCCTCTCTGAAGGTTCAGCTCTCCCTCCCACGGGATTTGGGTGCAGAGAACTGTTTATCCGGTCTGTTTCCTTCAAGTTCTGGTGGTGTCTCAGGCAGGGGTCCTGCCGCTCCTGGGCCCTCCCCCACGGGAGCCCAGAGGCCTTATACAGTTTCCTCTTGGGCCAGGGATGTGTGCAGGGGTGAGCAGTGTTGGTGGTCTCTTCCGCTCTGCAGCCTCAGGAGTGCCCACCTGACCAGGCGGTTGGGTCTCTCTCTCACAGGGTCTGGGGGCAGAGAGCTGCTGCGGGCCGGGATCCGCGGGTGTGGGACTTCCGGTAAACACAGAATGTGCCCGGTCCTAGAGGAATTCTGCTTCCCTGTGTCCCAAGCTCACCAGGCAGCTTTCTTGCAGCAGAAAAGTTGGTCTTACCTGTGGTCCCGGGGCTCAAGTTCGCTCGTGGGATGCTGCCCACGGGCTCTCTGCAGCGGCAGCAACCAGGAAGACCTGTGCCGCCCCTTCCGGGAGCTTCAGTGCACCAGGGTTCCAGATGGTCTTTGGCTTTTTCCTCTGGCGTCCGAGATGTGTGTGCAGAGAGCAGTCTCTTCTGGTTTCCCAGGCTTGTCTGCCTCTCTGAAGGTTCAGCTCTCCCTCCCACGGGATTTGGGTGCAGAGAACTGTTTATCCGGTCTGTTTCCTTCAAGTTCTGGTGGTGTCTCAGGCAGGGGTCCTGCCGCTCCTGGGCCCTCCCCCACGGGAGCCCAGAGGCCTTATACAGTTTCCTCTTGGGCCAGGGATGTGGGCAGGGGTGAGCAGTGTTGGTTGTCTCTTCCTCTCTGCAGCCTCAGGAGTGCCCACCTGACCAGGCGGTTGGGTCTCTCTCTCACAGGTCTGGGGGCAGAGAGCTGCTGCTGTTTTTTTGATTCTTTGTATAGTTCTTTTGTTTCTATTTAATTAATCTCAGCTCTGAGTTTTAATATTTTCTGCAGTCTCTTCCTCTTGGGTGTATTTGCTTCTTTCTGTTTTAGAGCTTCTAGGTGTACTGTCAAGGTCCTTATGTATGCTCTCTCCAGTTTCTTTTTGGAGGCACTTAGAGCTAGGAGTTTTCCTTTTCACATTGCTTTCATTGTGTCACAAAAGTTTGGGTATGTTGTGCCTTCATTTCCATTAAATTCTAAAAAGTCTTTAATTTCATTCTTTATTTCTTCCTTGACCAAGTTATCATTGAGTAGAGCATTGAACAACTTCCATATATGTGTGGGCTTTTTTGTTTTGTTGTTCTTGAAGACCAGTCTTAGTTTGTGGTCATCTTATAGGATGCATGGGATAATTTCAGTCTTCTTGTATCTCTTGAGACATGTTTTGTTACTCATTATATGGACAATTTTGTAGAAGGTACCATTAGATGCTGAGAAGAACTTATATTTCTTTGTTTTAGGATAAAATGTTCTATAAATATGTGTTAAATTCTTTTGGTTCATAATTTCTGTTAGTTTCTCTATGTCTCTGTTTATTTTCTGTTTCCATGATCTGTCCAGTGATGAGAGTGGACTGTTGAAATATCCTACTATTAGTGTGTGAGGTACAATGTGTGCTTTGATCTTTAATAAAGTTTTTTTTTATGAATGTAGGTGCCCATGCATTTGGAGCATAGATATTCAGCATTGAAAGTTCATCTTGGTGTATTTTTCTTTTGATGATTTTGAGGTGTCCTTCCTTATCTTTTTTGATAAGTGTTGGTTGAAACTTGATTTTATTCAATATTAGAATGTCTACTCTAGCTTGATTCTTGGGACCATTTCCTTGGAAATCTGTTTTCCAGCCTTGTACTCTATGGTAGTCTGTCTTTGACACTGAGGTGTGGTTTTTTTTTTTTTTTTTTATGCAGCAAAATGCTAGACTCTCTTTACATATCCAGTCTGTTAGTTTATATCTTTTTATTGGGGGAATTGAGTCCATTGATGTTAAGAGATATAAAGAAATAGTGGTTGCATGTAACCAAAGGAAAATTCCACAAGCTACACCCCTCACTTAAGAAAAATTCCCCTAAGGAAAATTCCACCAGTTATACCTCACCCACCCATTTGTGGTTTATGACTTAGTTATACCCTGTCCTTGTGGTCCTATGACCAGCAGGTTGTAGTCTCATGACCGGCAGGACCAGCAGAGACTTTCCACTGCTTGAAACCACAGCATTGCTCCAGTCACCAAAGATAATGTGACCACGATGTGGATCAATGAAATTAAAGGGCAAATTGTTCCAACCAATCCTTGTGTGCCTCGATGTACCAATCCTTATTCCTGTGGTTTTTGTGCTTATAGCAAACTCATCCAGACATTTTCAAAAAACTAAACATTATGACCCAGGTCTCAGGTATCTTGTGGAGCAGATAGTGCACCAATGTGTACCATTCCAAAAGGTAAATGTTTGCAGGAATAAAGTTGGCTCTGACAGGTCCCCTGCTTGGGGACCAACCCAGGGCCTACTGGGAAGTGGATTTCACTGAAAATATGGTTACAAATATCTCCTAGTGTTTGTAGATACTTTCTCAGGATCAGTAGAAGCTTTCCCCACCAAGCAAGAGATGGCCTCGTGGTCATCAAGAAGATACTGGAAGAAATCTTCCCCAGGTTTGGGGTACCCAAGGTAATTGGGTCAGACAATGGCCCTGCTTTCATTGCCAAGGT
This sequence comes from Rattus norvegicus, assembly GCF_021556685.1. Lineage (NCBI taxonomy): Eukaryota > Metazoa > Chordata > Mammalia > Rodentia > Muridae > Rattus > Rattus norvegicus. Next base: position 25,800,211 of record NC_141554.1, read on the forward strand.
AAGCCAGAGTGTGGCCAGGTATTTAGAGGTTGATTGGAAATTATATTGCATCTACGGATCTCAAAGCTCAGGGCAGGTAGAGAGAATGAATAGGACTCTAAAAGAGACCTTGACCCAATTGGCAATGGAGACTGGCACAGACTGGTTGGTACTCCTTCCTCTTGCTCCCTTCAGAGCACGAAATACCCTTTCCAAATTCAGCCTTACCCCCTTCCCCCTTTGAGATGTTATATGGAGCCCCAACTCCTCTGTATTAGATGATGTTATTGAACCAACATGTCATAATAAAAATGATTTGTATGCCAGACTAAAGGTACTTCAAGTGGTCCAGAAGAAAGTGTGGGCACAGCTTGCTGAGGCCTATCAACCAGGAAATCCCCAGACAGCACACCAGTTCCAGGTTGGGGGCTCAGTATACATATGACGTCATTGCTCCCAGGTCCTCCACCAGGAAACAACCAGATTTGGAATCCCAGTTGTGGCCTCCTGACTTGACTCCACTCTCACCAGGAGGATGAAAGGCCTCAGCTGGGGGCTCCCTGCTACCAGCACTGGGTTGTAAGAGCTGCCATCCAGGATGGCCACCCAGATGGCAATCCCAGTCTCAACCCCAGACACATGGGCTCTAGTGGCTGACTTTGTAGGCTATAAGCTGAGGTAGAAGGGTTATGTCTGTGGAGCTGGCCCTGGGAAAGGCCCAGCAGCTGATCTGCTACACCAAGCCATGCATGCTGCTGGAGACGAGTTTGAGACCCGCTTCCGGTACACCTTCTCTGACCTAGCCACTCAGCAACATGTGACCCCAGGCTCAGCCCAGCAACGCTTCACCCAGGTTTCCGATGAACTTTTTCAAGGGGGCCCCAACTGGGGACGTCTTGTGGCATTCTCTGTCTTTGGGGCTGCCCTGTGTGCTGAGAGTGTCAACAAAGAAATGGAGGCATTGGTGGGACAAGTGCAGGACTGGATGGTGGCCTACCTGGAGACATGCCTGACTGACTGGATCGACAGCAGTGGGGGCTGGGTGGAGTTCACAGCTCAATACGAGGACGGGGCCCTGGAGGAGGTACGGAACTGAGCATCAGTGAGGATAGTGCTGATGGGGGCTGTGGCACTAGGAGCCCTGGTAACTGTAGGGGCCTTTTTAGCTAGCAAGTGAGAAAGTCTGGGGGACCCTTGCTTATTCTGCTCCTTCTTCACTTTTGACCCCTTTATTCTTAATCGCTTAGGAGCCTTTATCCGAAAAAGGATAAGTTCTGTCCAGGTCTTAATGTTAAGATAACAGTATCAGACCATATCCGTAGAAGATAAATTGTGATTTCATGATTGAAATCATCCAGAAGAAAAAGGAGGGATTGTGGAACCCAAGGAAAATTCCACAAGCTACACCCCTCTCCTAAGAAAAATTCCTCTGCTGGGAAATTCCACCAGTTATACCTCACCCATTCATTTGTGGTTTTATGACTTAGTTACACCCTGTCCTCATGGTCCTATGACCAGCAGGTGGTAGTCTCATGACTGACAGGACCAGCAGGGACTTTCCATCGCCTAAAACCACAGCATTGCTCCAGTCACCAAAGACAATGTGACCATGATGTGGACCAATAGAGTTAAAGGGCAAATGGTTCCAACCAATCCTTGTGTGCCTCGATGTACCCATCCCCATTCTTGTGCTTTTGTGGTCTTTGTTCTTAAAAGTAGCCTGTATCTGTAGGACGGGGTTCTTCTCCTTCTTCTCCCACTTGAAGGTTGAGAAACTCTGGTGCAACGGAATCAATAAACCTCTTGTTGATTGCATTGAATCTTGGCTCTTGTGGTCTTTGCGACCAGCAGATTTTTGGTGGTAATCCTTCAGGTCCAACAATTGTTGCTTCCTGTTATTTTTGTTGTTAGAGGTGGAATTGTGTTTGCGTGGCTCTATTCTTTTGGGTTTAATGCAAGAAGATTATTACTTTCTTGTTTTTTCTAGGGTGTAGTTTTTCCACTTGTTTTGGAGTTTTACATCTATTATTCTTTGTAGGCCTGAATTTGTGGAAAGGTATTTTGAAAATTACTTTTGTCATGGAACATTTTGGTTTCTACCTCTATGTGAATTGAGAGTTTTGTTGGTTATAATAGCCTGTCCTTGCATTTTTTTTCTCTTAGTGTCTGTCTGACATCTGACCAAGATCATCTGGCTTTCATAGCCTCTGGTGACAAGTTTGGTGCAATTCTGATAGCTCTACCTTCATATGCTACTTGACCTTTTTCCCTTACTGCTTTTAATATTCTTTCTTTGTTTTGAGTATTTGGTGTTTGACTATTATGTGACAGGAGGAATTTCTTTTCTGGTCCAATCTACTTGTAGTTCTGTAGGCTTCTTTTATCTTTTTGGGCATCTCTTTCTTTTGGTTAGGAAAGTTTCTTCGATAGTTTTGTTGAAGAAATTTACTGGCCCTTTAAGTTGGGAGTTTTCACTCTCTTCTATACCTAGTATCCTTAGGCTTGATCTTCTCATTGTGTCCTGGCTTTCCTGGATGTTTTGGATTAGGGGCTTTTGTGATTTATATTTTCTTTGATGATTATATCAATGTTTCTATGGTATCTTCTGCCCTGAGGTTCTCTTCTATCTCTTGTATTCTCTTGGTGATGCCTGTGTCTATGACTCCTGATCTCTTCTCTAGGTTTTCTATTTCCAGGGTTGTATCCCTTTGTGTTTTCATTTTGTTTATATTTCCATTTTTTAATTCTAGATTGTTTTGTTCATTTCCTTCATCTGTTTGTTGGTGTTTTACTGGAATTCTTTAAGGGATTTTTGTGTTTCCTCTTTAAGGGCTTCTATTTGTTTACTTGTGTTGTCCCGTACTTCTTTATGGGAGTCATCTATTCCCTTCTTAAAATCCTCTATCATCATCATGAGATTTGATTTTTAATCCAAATCTTGATTTTCTAGTGTGTTGGATATCCATTATTTGCTTTGGTGGGAGAACAGACTCTGATGTTGCCAAGTAGTCTTGGTTTCTGTGGCATAGTTTCTGGTGTTAGCTTGTTTTGTTTTCTCTGTCAGTGGCTTGACCCTCCTGTAAGCCTGTTTGTTAGCCCTCCTGTAAACCTGTTTTCTCTCAGAATAATCTGAGGAGAGACAGCTTTGGAACTGTGTCAACTCTGGGCACAGTGAGAAATAGGAAGGTTCCTGTCCCAGATTGATCCTGGATTTGTGTGTCCTGAGCACTCCAGGAAGGTCCATCAGAGATGAAGTGTTGGTCTTATCTCTGCTCTCAGGTGTGTCAGTGCTCCTGGCAACTGGCTTGCTCTTGGTTCAGGCAGAGACTAGAAGGATCCTCTTCCTGACTGCTCCTAGGTTCCTGTTTCCAGAGGGCTTTAGGCATGTTCCTCTTGGGCCAGGTATGTGAGAAGAAGTTGTGATCTCCCCTGAGCTCTCAGGATTGTCCACACTTTTGAGAGCTCTATCTCTCATGGGATTTGTGTACAGAGAAGTGCAGGACCGGGTCAGCTCAGGATGCTGTCCCCCATATTTGTTCTTTAGGTCAGTTTATCGAGTGATTCCGCAAGAAGGATAACTACATAACTTGGGATGCATGTACTGGGTAGGGGAGAGAGAGAGAGAGAGAGAGAGAGAGAGAGAGAGAGAGAGAGAGAGAGACAGAGAGACAGAGAGAGAGACAGAGAGAGAGACAGAGAGAGAGAGATTCACTTGCAGCTTCCAGAAACTGAAGCCATGGAATTCATTCTTAAGGCAGCAACCCAATATGCCCAATGTAGTGGGTAAAGCACTGTGAATCCTCATAGAAGAAGAGATCTTGTCTTCCTTATTCACGCCAAATTGTGGCTCATTGCAGGTATTTCCCATGTGTTTACTAAATTATTTTTGTAGCAGAAGTTGACTTGGGATTGCAGAACTATGTCATCTCCCCTCCTAGTCCTACCTTCTGGCTCTTCATCTCATTAATAAGACAGTTTAAAGACACTTGGGCAGGTCAGGAAAGCTGTAGTTTCCTTTAGATGAGAAGTACTGTGTGCCTGCAAGGTGGCAGCATGGACATTCTGGGGATTGGATAAACACTGTACTTAAGTGTCAATGTCTAGTGCATTAGGGACACTGGGTATGGTCGCAAATAACCAGGACACAGGGGATGCAGAGCAAAGGCAGAAGCAACTGAATGCAGCTCCAAGTTTTATTAATCCTTATATAGACATGAATATACATTACCTCAATTTCCACTTTGGCAAGATCTCGTAAGTTTGTTATTCCCATGACACCAGGAACAACTGAGACTAGACTAAACAAAGAAATAAGACTAAGCAAAGGCTTCTTAAAATATTTATATAACAGCCCAATCTCGCGCTCCCTGCCTCCAGCTCACTGCTCGCAAACCCCGTGGGAGAGAGAGCTCACAGCCGAGACAGGGGGGCACTCCTGAGACTGCAGAGCGGAAGAGACCACCAACACTGCCCACCCCTGCCCACATCCCTGGCCCAAGAGGAAACTGTATATGGCCTCTGGGTTCCCTTGGATAAGGGCACAGGAACAACAAGTCTGCTGTGTCTGAGACACCGCTGGAACCTGAAGGGACTGACCAGATAAACAGTTCTCTGCTCCCAAATCCCGTGGGAGGGAGAGCTAAACCTTCAGAGAGGCAGACACGCCTGGGAAACCAGAAGACCATACACTCTGCCCACATCTCTGACTCCAGAGGTAAACACCAAATGCCATGTGGAATCCTGGTGCATGGAGGCTCCCGGAAAGGGTGGCGCAGATCTTCCTGGTTGCTGCCCCTGAGGAGAGCTCATAAGCAACACCCTACCAGCAAACTTGAGCCTCGGGACCACAGGTAAGACAAAACCTTCCTGCTCCAAGCGACCTGCCTGGGGAACTCAAGACACAGGCCCACAGGAACAGTTGAAGACCTGTAGATAGGAAAAACTACATGCCTGAAAGCAGAACACTCTGTCCCCATAACTGGTTGAAAGAAAACAGGAAAACAGGTCTACAGCACTCCTGACACACAGGCTTATAGGACAGTCTAGCCACTGTCAGAAATAGCAGAACAAAGTAACACTAGAGATAATCTGACAGCCAGACGCAAGCACAGGAACCCAAGCAACAGAAACCAAGACTACATGGCGTCATCAGAGCCCAATTCTCCCACCAAAGCAAACACAGAATATCCAAACACACCAGAAAAGCATGATCTAGTTTCAAAATCATATTTAATCATGATGCTGGAGGACGTCAAGAAAGACATGAAGAACTCCTTTAGAGAAACACAGGAAAACATAAATAAACAAGTAGAAGCCTACAGAGAGGAATCACAAAAATCCATGAAAGAATTCCAGGAAAACATAAATAAACAAGTAGAAGCCTATAGAGAGGAATCACAAAAATCTCTGAAAAAATTCCAGGAAAACACAAACAATTGAAGGAATTAAAAATGGAAATAGAAGCAATCAAGAAAGAACACATGGAAACAACGCTGGATATAGAAAACCAAAGGAAGAGACAAGGAGCCGTAGATACAGGCATCACCAACAGAATACAAGAGATAGAAGAGAGAATCTCAGGAGCAGAAGATTCCATAGAAAGCATTGACTCAACTGTCAAAGATAATGTAAAGCAGAAAAAGCTACTGATCCAAAACATACAGGAAATCCAGGACTCAATGAGAAGATCAAACCTAAGGATAATAGGTATAGAAGAGAGTGAAGACTCCCAGCTCAAAGGACCAGTAAATATATTCAACAAAATCATAGAAGAAAACATCCCTAACTTAAAAAAAGCGATACCCATAGGCATACAAGAAGCCTACAGAACTCCAAATAGATTGGACAGGAAAAGAAACACCTCCCGACACATAATAGTCAAAACACCAAATGCACAAAATAAGGAAAGAATATTAAAAGCAGTAAGGGAAAAAGGTCAAGTAACATATAAAGGCAGACCTATCAGAATCACACCAAATTTTTCACCAGAGACTATGAAAGCCAGAAGATCCTGGACAAATGTCATACAGACCCTAAGAGAATACAAATGCCAGCCCAGGTTACTGTATCCTGCAAAACTCTCAATTAACATAGATGGAGAAACCAAGATATTCCATGACAAAACCAAATTTACACAATGTGTTTCTACAAATACAGCAATATAAAGGATAATAAATGGTAAATCCCAACATAAGGAAGCAAGCTACACCCTAGAAAAAGCAAGAAACTAATTGTCTTGGCAACAAAACAAAGAGAAGAAAAGTACACAAACATAATCTCAGATCCAAATATGAATATAATAGGAAGCAATAATCACTATTCCTTAATATCTCTCAACATCAATCGTCTCAAGTCCCCAATAAAAAGACATAGATTAACAAACTGGATACACAATGAGGACCCGGCATTCTGCTGCCTACAGGAAACACACCTCAAAGACAAATATAGACACTACCTCAGAGGGACAGGCTGGAAAACAACTTTCCTAGCAAATGGTTGAAAGAAGCAAGCTGGAGTAGCCATTTTAATATCGAATAAAATCGATTTTCAACTAAAAGTCATCAAAAAAGATAAGGAAGTACAGGTCATATTCATCAAAGGAAAAATCCACCAAGATGAACACTCAATCCTAAATATCTATGCTCCAAATACAAGGACACCTACATACATAAAAGAAACTTGAGTAAAGCTCAAAGCACACATTACACCTCACACAATAATAGTAGGAGTTTTGAACACCCCATTTTCATGAATGGACAGATCATGGAAACAGAAATTAAAGACAGACATAGACAGACTAGAAGAAGTCATGAACCAAATCGACTTAACAGATATTTATAGAACATTCTATCCGAAAACAAAAGAATATACCTTCTTCTCACCACCTCATGGTACTTTCTCCAGAACTGACCACATAATTGGTCATAAAACAGGCCTCAGCAGATACAGAAAGATAGACATAATCCCATGCATCCTATCAGACCACCATGGACTAAAGCTAGACTTCAGTAACAATAAGGGAAGAAGGCCCACATATACATGGAAGTTGAACAATGCTCTACTCAATGATAACCTGGTCAAAGAAGAAATATAGAAAGAAATTAAAGACTTCTTAGGATTTAATGAAAATGAAGGAACAACATACCCAATTTTATGGGACACAATGAAAGCTGTGCTAAGAGGAAAACTCATAGCTCTAAGTGCCTGCAGAAAGAAACAGGAGAGAGCATATATCAGCAGCTTGACAGCACACCTAAAATCTCTAGAACAAAAAGAAGCAAATACACCCAGTAGGAGTAGAAGGCAGGAAATAATCAAACTCAGAGCTGAAATCAACCAAGTAGAAACAAAAAGAACTATACAAAGAATCAACAGAACCAAAATTTGGTTCTTTGAGAAAATCAACAAGATAGATAAACCCTTGGCCAGACTAAAGACAGGACCCAGAGAGTGTGTACAAATAAACAAAACCTGAAATGGAAAGGGAGACACAACTACAGAATCAGAGGAAATTAAAAATATCATCAGATCCTATTACATAAGCCTATATTCAACAAAACTTGAAAATCTGCAGGAAATGGACAATTTCCTAGACACATACCAGGTACCGAAGTTAAATCAGGAACAGATAAACCAGTTAAACAACCCCATAACTCCTAAGGAAATAGAAGCAGTCATTAAAGGTCTCCCAACCAAAAAGAGACCAGGTCCAGACGGGTTTAGTGCAGAATTCTATCAGACCTTCATAGAAGACCTCACACCAATACTATCCAAATTATTCCACAAATTTGAAGCAGATGGAGCACTACCAAATTCATTCTGTGAAGCCACAATTACTCTTATACCTAGACCACACAAAGACCCAACAAAGAAAGAGAACTTCAGACCAATTTCCCTTATGAATATTGACGCAAAAATACTCAATAAAATTCTGGCAAACCAAATCCAAGAGCACATGAAAACAATCATCCACCATGATCAAGTAGGTTTCATCCCAGGCATGCAGGGATGGTTTAATATACAGAAAACAATCAACATGATCCATTATATAAACAAACTGAAAGAACAAAACCACATGGTCATTTCATTAGATGTTGAGAAAGCATTTACAAAATTCAACACCCCTTCATGATAAAAGTCCTGGAAAGAATAGGAATTGAAGGCCCATACCTAAACATAGTAAAAGCTATATACAGCAAACCCGTAGCTAACATTAAACTAAATGGAGATAAACTTGAAGCAATTCCACTAAAATCAGGGACTAAACAAGGTTGCCCACTCTCTCCCTACTTATTCAATATAGTTCTTGAAGTTTTAGCCTGAACAATCAGACAAGAAAAGGAAATCAAGGGGATAAAGATTGGAAAAGAAGAAATCAAAATATCACTTTGCAGATGATATGATATATATTTAAGTGATCCCAAAAGTTCCACCAGAGAACTACTAAAGCTGATAAAAACTTCAGCAAAGTGGCTGGGTATAAAATTAACTCAAATAAATCAGTAGCCTTCCTCTACACAAAAGGGAAACAAGCCAAGAAAGAAATTAGGGAAATGACACCCTTCATAATAGACCCAAGTAATATAAAGTACCTCGGTGTGACTTTAACCAAGCAAGTAAAAGATCTGTACAATAAGAACTTCGAGCCTCTGAAGAAAGAAATTGAAGAAGACCTCAGAAGATGGAAAGATCTCCCATGCTCATGGATTGGCAGGATTAATATAGTAAAAATGGCCATTTTACCAAAAGTGATCTACAGATTCAATGCAATCCCCATCAAAATACCAATCCAATTCTTCAAAGAGTTAGACAGAACAATTTGCAAATTCATCTGGAATAACAAAAAACCCAGGATAGCTAAAACTATCCACAACAATAAAAGGACTTCTGGGGGAATCACTATCCCTGAACTCAAGCAGTATTACAGAGCAATAGTGATAAAAACTGCATGGTATTGGTACAGAGACAGACAGATAGACCAATGGAACAGAATTGAAGACCCAGAAATTAACCCACACACCTATGGGCACTTGATTTCTGACAAAGGAGCCAAAACCATCCAATGGAAAAAAGATAGCATTTTCATCAAATGGTGCTGGTTCAACTGGAGGTCAACATGTAGAAGAATGCAAATTGATCCATCCTTATCACCCTGTACAAAGCTTAAGTGCAAGTGGATCAAGGACCTCCACATCAAACCAGGTACACTCAAACTAATAGAAGAAAAACTAGGGCAGCATCTTGAACACATGGGCACTGGAAAAAATTTCCTGAATAAAACACCAATGGCTTATGCTCTAAGATCAAGAATCGACAAATGGCATCTCATAAAACTGCAAAGCTTCTGTAAGGCAAAGGACACTGTGTTTAGGACAAAACAGCAACCAACAGATTGGGAAAAGATCTTTACCAATCCTACAACAGATAGAGGTCTTATATCCAAAATATACAAAGAACTCAAGAAAGTTAGACTGCAGGGAGACAAATAACCCTATTAAAAATGGGGTTCAGAACTATACAAAGAATTCACAGCTGAGGAATTCCGAATGGCTGAGAAACACCTAAAGAAATGTTCAACATCTTTAGTCATAAGGGAAATGGAAATCAAAACATCCCTGAGATTTCACCTCACACCAGTGAGAATGGCTAAGATCATAAACTCAGATGAGAACAAATGCTGGCTAGGATGTGGAGAAAGAGGAACACTCCTCCATTGTTGGTGGGATTGCAGACTGGTACAACCATTCTGGAAATCAATCTGCAAGTTCTTCAGAAAATTGGACATTGAACTACCTGAGGATCCAGCTATACCTCTCTTGGGCACATATCCAAAGATGCCCCAACATATAAAAAAGACACCTGCTCCACTATGTTCATAGCAGCCTTATTTATAATAGCTAGAAGCTGGAAAGAACCCAGATTCTCTTCAACAGAGAAATGGATACAGAAAATGTGGTACATCTACACAATGGAATATTACTCAGCTATCAAATCAATGAATTTATGAACTTCATAGGCAAATGGATGGAACTGGAAAATATCATCGTGAGTGAGCTAACCCAATCACAGAAAAACACGCATGGTATGCCCTCATTGATAAGTGGCTATTAGCCCAAATGCTTGAATTACCCTAGATGCACATAACACATGAAACTCAAGACGGATGATCAAAATGTGAATGCTTCACTCCTTCTTTAAAAGTCAACAAGAATACCCTTGGCAGGGTATTAAAACAGACACAAAAGGAACACCCATTCAGAGCTGCCCCACATGTGGCCCATACATATACAGCCACCCAATTAGACAAGATGGACGAAGCAAAGAAGTGCAGGCCGACAGGAACCGGATGTAAATCTCTCCTGAGAGACACAGCCAGAATACAGCAAATACAGAGGCGAATGCCAGCAGCAAACCACTGAACTGAGAATAGGACCCCCGTTGAAGGAATCAGAGAAAGAACTGGAAGAGTTTGAAGGGGCTCAAGACCCCTTACGAACAACAATGCCAAGCAACCAGAGCTTCCAGGGACTAAGCCTCTACCTGAAAACTATACATGGACTGACCCTGTACTCTGACCTCTTAGGTAGTAGTGAATATCCTAGTAAGATCACCAGTGGAAGGGGAAGCTCTTGGTCCTGCTAAGACTGAACCCCCAGTGAACGTGATTGTTGGGGGGAGGTCGGCAATGGGGGGGAGGGTGGGGAGGGGAACACCCATAAAGAAGAGAAGGGGGAGGGATTAGGGGGATGTTTGCCCGGAAACGGGGAAAGGGAATAGCACTCAAAATGTAAATAATAAAGTTAATAAAAAATTTATATAACAAATCACCCCTCTTCCTATTATCAAAATTTACTTGTCATAATCAAGAGTGCATGGGAGCCACTTCCACAGAAACAAGGCATAACAGAACGTAGTTTAAGGTCAAATGAGAGAAACATTTTCTTCTAAAGGGTGCCATTCCAGCCCCTACTTGCACCTGTCACCAGTCTTACTTGATCTTTCCTGGGAGCTGCATCTCTATGTCTCCACACTGAAGGAAGCTTTGGAGGATATAATTATGGCCTCAGAAATTGGTGATATGTGGTGAATGTTTGTAGGGACTCATTTTACAATCCCATCTTTTCTAGTAATGGCACTATATATAACCAAGGCCTGGTTATGCACATGTTATTAACTAGAAGCTGGGAAGGGCTGTGCAGCTGTCCTTCAAGTGTTCCTTTAGTAGTCAATGGATCGCATTGGCAAGTATTCTGTCCAATTCTATTAGTGGGAACTTAGGTTTTCTGTGTGTGCTGTTGAATTTTGTTTTTGTTTCTTTGTAAGCTGGTAAAGATTCTGAACATTAGACAGAGCAGTAGGGAGTGCTGAAACTCACTCTTAGGTGGATTGCCAAAGGGACAGCAATTTACCTGCCTGTATGCCACACGGGGTTAGGGTAGCAGGGTGGGCTTGGTCAACTGTGGACTTGGCCATATTTTGAGACCAAAATTATGTTAGCATATGAAAAATGCCAAAAATCTGATGAGAGTTTTACATATTGTTGCAGACTAAAACTGGAGCTCACTTTTCTTTCCATCCAGAAGATGTACAAAAGCAAATCAGTGTTGACCTAGTTTGAGTTTTATTTTTAAAATGAAGAAAATAAAACTTGGAAAGTATACCATTCCATAGGGCAAATGGAAATTCCATCATAGCTTTTGTTATTACATTTAATTAATTAATTAATTAATTAATTAATTTTTACACTTCAGATTTTATTTCCCTCCTGGTCCACCTGCTGAGAGTTCTACATCCTATACCCCCTCCCCCTCACTCCCTTCCCCTGTCTCTAAAAGGATGTCCCCACCCCACCAGAACGCTAAACCTCCTGGGGCCTCCAGTCTTTTGAGGGTTAGGTGCATCTTCTCTGACTGAACCCAGATGCAGGAGCCCTCTGTTGTATATATGTTGGAGGCCTCATCTCAGCTGGTGTATATTGCCTGGTTGGTGATCCAGTGTCAGAGATTTCAGAGGTCCAGGTTAATTGAGACTGCTGGTCCTCCTACAGGGTTGCCCTTCTCCTTAGCTTCCTCCAGTTTTCCCCTAATTCAACCAGAGGGGTCGGCAGCTTCTATTCATTGGTGGGGTACATGTATCTGCATCTGACTCTCTCAGCTTCTTGTTGAGTCTTTTGGAGGGCAAATTATGGTAGGTCCCTTTCTGTGAGCACCCCACAGCTTCAGTTATGGAGTCAGGTCTTGGGGCCTCCCCTTGAGCTGGATTCTACTTTAGGCCTGTTGCTGGACCTACTTTTCCTCAGGCTCTTCTCCTTTTCCATTCCTGCATTTCTATCAGACAGGAAAAATTATGCATCAGTGCTTTGGCTGTGGGATAGCAACCCCATCACTCACTTGATGCCCTATCTTTCTGCTGAACGTTGATTCAATAAGTTCCCTCTCCCCACTGTAAGACCTTTTTTTCTAGAGTCGCCCCTTTGAGTCCCGAGAGTCTCTCACTTCCCAGGTTTCTGGTACTTTCTAGAGCATCCTCCCAATCTCCTTCCTCCTGAGGTTGCCTGTTTCATGTCTTTCTGCTGGCCCTGAAGGCATCAGTACTTTCCCTCCACCCAATACCAGATCATGTTCCCCTCTCCCCCCACCCCTATCCTCTTTCCCTCCCCTGTACTTCCCTCCCTCTCCTATTGTGGTTGCTTTCTTCTCCCTCCCAACTGGAACTGAGGTGTCCTCACTTGAGCCCTTCAGCTTGTCCATTTTGAGTTCTGTGGACTGTATCCTGGATATTCTGTACTATATTTGGGCTAATATCCCCTTATTCGTGAGAACATAACTTTTGGGTGTGAGTTACTTCATTCAGCATGATATTTTCTAGCTCCATCCTTTTGCCTGCAAAACTCAGAATGTCCTCATTTTTAATAGCTGAGTAGTATTCCATTATGTAAATGAACCACATTTTCTGTATCCATTCTTCAGTCGTGGGACATCTGGGTGGTTTCCAGCTTCAGGTTCCACAAATAAAGCCATGAGGAACATAGTGGAACATGTGCCACTGTGGCATAGGGAGGTATCTTTTGGGTATATGCCCAAGAGAGGTATAGCTGGATCCTCAGGCAGTTCAATGTCCAATTTTCTGAAGAACCTCCAAATTGATTTCCAGAGTGGTTATACCAGTTTGCAGTCCCACTAGCAATGGAGGAGCGTTCCTCTTTCCCCACAGCTTCACCAACACGTGTTGTCACCTGAAGTTGTGACCTTAGCCATTTTGACTGGCACAAGTTGGAATCTTGGAGTTGTTTTGATTTGCATTTCCCGGATGAGGAGGGATGTTGAACATTTCTTTAGGTGCTCCTCAGCCATTAGCTATTCCTCAGTTGGGAACTCTCTGTTTCACTCTGTACCCCATTTTTTTACAGCAAAACCAACCAGATATAATTTATTAAAATAAGTTCATTACAATTTGCCTGTTTTAAAATGTTGTAAATATATCCAAAACTGTTCCAGTGTTGTAATATTATGAACATTGTCTTAGGAAATTACAAAGTACAATAACTATGTTGGCAAAACTATGAAATAGCTTCAATTGGTTTCCAAATATAAAAATATATTGTTTTATGCAACACTGAGCAGTTAAGGCCAGAACACTTCAAGGAGAGTTGGAGGTACATGTACTTTGGAAACTGCTTGATAAGAATATTAACATAAATAAATATTAAATCTGTTCATATTGTCCAAACCAAGCCAAACATACTAATTAATATCTTTTTAAACAGTGTTATCAGGGAATTTCCTTCAGAAGTCACAACATTTTTCAAGTATGAAGAATAAATGTGCTCGGTGACCATGGAAACATAAACATACATTTATAGAATTGTACAGGATTTGGACTTTCCTTCCATATTTGGTGTTGCAGTATCCTGAAGATTCTGACCCATGTGGTTCTGGTTGGCATCTTTCTTATCACTTTGTAAGGCTATTTGGTCTCCTATTGGCTTTATCTCTGGGAGTGGATCATTAGCACTCTGCATCAGTTTCTGACCTGTCAATGACATCTGATTAAAGAAGGAAATCTAGCAAAAACACACAAACAAAAAGATTTCATTTCAGTAAGGAAAATATTCAGAAACTATGCAGGGATATCATTTTTTAACAGGCCTGAGCATAGATTAAATCACATTTTAGTGTACACATATGTACAGCAATGTGTCCTTAGCATCCCAACAGATTTTCTTCCCTTGTAAAATAATGCAGTCATAATAACTAAAGTACAACTCACTTTCAACCCTAACAATACTTTCATCATCATGGTTGATCACAGGTGATCACTAAGGTTTCACTCTTTTTTGTCTTGTAAAAGAAACAAATGAAAACTGGGAAATCACTCATTTAAATGTTAAGAGGACTGGGTTATTTGTGGGGACTTTTTCTGATACCACTAGTGTACCTCAACTGTAGATCATTTCTGTTGTGACACTCTAGAAAAGGAGGGCATACCTCACATTCCTGAGATCAGAAGTTCTGAAAAAACTACTGTTGGCAAATGAAGAGCACGTGAGGCTTGTGGGTCTGAGTCAGCAGTGGGGATGGAGGGGCTGCGCTGGGAGGCCAGCACTGGGACATGCAGGATATAGATAACAGATGGAGGTAGCCAGATCCCCGGCAGACACCGAAGAGAGCCAAAGAACAACTTATGAGGAGCAATACTTGAGAGTCAGGCAGATGTGGCAAGGCATCCCCGAGGACTGAGGTTTGTAAGGACAAATTTGGAAAAAGAAAGCAGCTTGGAAGTCAGAGAAGGAAAACTTACTAAGAGGTGTATGGTCAACAGGACCATGTGCAGAAGGAGATAGTGGGCAAGATCATCATCTTAGAAAAAAGGTCTCATCTGACTTAGGACCTTTGATGACTTATCCAGGGAGAAATTAGTATCCTTCAAGGAGCTATCATACAAGAAATGCTTCTGATGAGATATCGGAACCAGGAAAAACACAGGAAATGAAAAATTCATGAGGATGTGGCTGTTTCAGAAATCAAAGTGGAGATGATGATGACAACAATGACAACAATACCAACTCGTCTTTAACCGTAAGAAGGAGGTGACCAGAGTAAAAAATAACCTGTAACAACTTCTAGGAAAAAAGTCTATGGATTAAATAAAAGCATCACTTGACTTGCTGTACTGGAGGGTACACATCTTAAAACTGCTCCACTACAAAACAGCACCCCCTATTAAGTTGAAGAAGTGTAACTTTCTAATACACAGGTCATTTTTCAAGAGTGTAAAGATAGTCCCTGTGGGCCCTAAAATGGGAAGAAACACACTTAGGGAATGATCACTGAAACTGCATATGTATACCTGGTAATCTAAACCCTGGGGCTTTAAGAAATCTGAGTTCACAAACTATAGGGAACTGGACTAGGTCAACCCTTAAATAATGTGGAGCTCCTCAAAGAACTGTTTACTCTCTGTAAGTAGTAAACATCATAAATACATATAAACATCAGGAGACAAATAAATACCATGCAACATTTGTTTTTTTGGATAAAGAAGAAACATGTTATTGAGGTAAGTTTGAAGTTCATATGACCAGTATGGGTAGGCAATCCTTAAATAGACAATGACCTGAAGCCATTTCAGATCTAAAAGAGAGACTAGCAAACTATTTTCCATGGGTAGACTAATGCTTACCTAGGCTTAAGGGGATTTATGTGCAAAAGTCCTGGTTGAACATAAATTCAATCCAAATTAAAACATAGACAGAAACAAAGCACTATTATTAGTAACTGAGCCAGAGCAAAACATACATGTTTGCCTCTGGAAGATGTTTACATTATAATTGCTAAGTAAAAAGATAGAGAATGGGTATTCTTAAGTTCTTTAAAGCAGAAATCATTACACCAATTTTAAAATAATAAAATATAAGTTCACCTAAAATGCAAGGGAGAAAAAGGCTGGAGAGATGGCGTAGTGAGCACTTATTGCTCTTGTAGAGGACCAAGTTTGGTTCTTAGCACCAATATGACAGCAAAGAGTCTATAACTCCAGTTCCAGGGCTCATGGTGCCATGTTCTGGCACCTATCCACAAGTGGTAAACACACCACATGCATGCAGGCAAAACACATAAAACAAAAATAATCTTTAAGAGAAATGGGACTGGAGAGATGGGTCAGCAGTTCAGAACCTTTGCTGCTCCCTCAGAAGACCTAGGTTTAGCTCCCAGCACCCATTTTTTGGCTCTAGTTCCAGGGGCTCTGTGCCCTCTTCTAGCCTCCATGGGCATTGCAGGCATGTGATACAGGCAAAACATTATACATAGAAAATAAAAATAAGTCTTTTTAAATGCAAAAAACATTGAAATTAAAATTCAAAAAAGCAGAACAGTATCAGTAAAAGAGATAATATAAAATCAATAAAAACCTTGAAATTGCCCAATGTATGAAGAGACATAGTAAATAATAAACTGATATTAAATTTATGAACAACAGAAAGAAAATATTTGTGTCATAATCTGAAGCAGGGGTACAATGTTCAAATACATAATATATAACAAATTTTAAAAATATAAATTAAGTGATTTCTGAGATTCAAGGGTCATATGTTTCAAGTAAGTTAAAATGAAAGGTTATATAGAAAGCTCTCAAGAATTCTGTGAAAGCAATATTTGTTTTACAGTGCAGGGGAGGGAACCCAGGGTCTCAAGCACACTAGGCAACTGATCTACCGAGGTCAACCTCTAGTCAATTCCTAAAGCCATATTCTTAACAGCAACAGCTGGAACAGAAGCAATACTAGCCAAGTAGTTATACTATTTATCACTGAAAACTATGATTAAATAGAAAAGTGTATTCAGGCCAACTGAAATGCAAGGTATAAACCACCAACAGACACCTATAAAAAAAAAAAACTTCTAAAGGATTTCTTTGGCGAGCATAAGACTTCTGATTGGTAAGAAGTAATATGAGCAAAGCATGTGATATCAAAACCAAGTAACAACATGGTTCACGACATTAAGAAAATCAAAACATTGGGTACAGTCGTTTGTAGAATGGAAAAGAAAGGATATCAAGGCAGAGCATTATTGTAAGATTCTGTGGTTATTTGAGAAAATATAATAACAATGGTCAGTCCCAGACATTAGGAATGCCCATAAAACATTTGAAGTCAAAATGCAGCTGTTGAGTATGCTTTCAATGTACCTATTTAAAGTCCATGTTAAAAAGAGGGGGCTAAATCTCTCTAGCAGGCAAATTCTAACAGCAGAAAGCTAGCTTATTAAAAACATGAGCCACCACCATAAACCCTTTACATACTTTGGGGTTATAAAACTCCTATAAGGGACTAGCATAGGAAAAGTAGAATGTGAATTCAATATTTTGGTCTCAATACCAAAATGAACAATTCACTTCACTTACTTTTTTAGCCTTTTTTATGTCTTTACTTGTTGGTTCATTACCTCCCAGAATTTCTGAAGAGCTGCTCTTTACTCGGTCATACATGTGTCCTACAAATGGATACATGTAAAAATATTATTCTAACTAAAGAAAAAGAAATTCTTCACATTTTCAGGGAAATTATCAACTCTAAGTTGTAGAATAATATAGAAAGAGCTCACTACTGGACAAGTAAGTAATGTCATACCACACAATTCCTGAGAAATGGATTCAGTTATGGTAAGATGCCTGGATAACTTAACCAATGCAAAACTATTTAGATTATGACTATCCGAAATTTCCTATTATGGTCAGCAGGAAATGCCGGAGAAGACACATGGAAATATAATTTTAAGAGAACTCTTTCTCTCCCCTCCCGTCTCCCCCAACCTCTCTCTCTCTCTCTCTCTCTCTCTCTCTCTCTCTCTCTCTCTCTCTCTCTCTCTCTCTCTCTGTGTGTGTGTGTGTGTGTGTGTGTCTGTGTGTCTGTGTGTCTGTGTGTCTAGGCCAGAGAGCAATGACTGATGGTTTCCTTTATCATCTCCACCTTAGCTTTTGAGACAGGATTTCCCATTGAACCTGGGGTTCACTGAATGGGCAATGCTATTTGGCCAGAGAACTTGAAAGATACTCTTGCATCTGCCTCCCCAGCACTAGGAACACTGAAGTATGTCACCACACCCAGCTTGTTAATGTGGGTGCTGGGAATACAAATTCATATCTTCATGATTACATGACAGGGCTTTAATGATTAAGCTATTTTCCTGACCCCTACATCATGTACTTTATTAATCTTGTTTTATTTTTATTCCTTGCATTCAAATTAACACGCTACTTTTAAGTTTCAAGCTAATCCATGCATTCATTATATAGCTGGATAATAATCATTAAGAGAAAATGGATGAAGCATTATAGTTTTTGGTTTGATATGGTCAACCTTTGAAGTCTATATTTAGTTTCTTTTTGATACTATGACTACATTCTAAAAATCCTTATAGGTGATAATAATTTAGCATGTTACTAAAAATAATCTAAAACTTACTATTCTTTTTGTGGACGTTATAAGGACAACATAATGGAGGGAACTATTTCTTCCTCTGTTTAGTTCTTATCAGTCAGATATCCAGTCCCATGAATAGTTGATTTATTTCTGAGGTATTAGGGACCAAGCCCAGAGTCGTGACTATGTTAGGCAAGTGTTCTACCACTGGGCTACATCCTAAGCCCATGAACAATTTTTCCTAATGAAAACACAGTAGAAAGCATATCTAGGCTGATGATATAGACATAATGGATGAGCCTTACAGCACAAGCACAGCTGGTTTGCATCTTAAACCAAGTACACTCCCAGTCTCCTGTATTGTATGGCACCTGCTACTACACTAACAAGCTTTAGATCGTTTTTCAGTGCCTGCAGTAACATTAGAGACACAAATGCAGGTCCTAGAGGAACTAACTAGGCTCCAGGACAGCTCAGTCATATTAGTTTGTGCAAAGAAGACCCTAGTATTTGACAAGGATTAAGTTGGAATTTGAGCAAAGGCCCAAGATGCTATTGGTTGAGTAAGAGGGAAGAAGAGATAGATTTAGTTCTAAATCCTCCAACAGTGACACATAGGCAGCCATGGCTAATGAGTGTAGACTGCATCTGAAGAAGCAGAGAAGGTAACAGTGAACATGGACAAGCCTATTTAAAGGGCCATATGAAAATAAGAATTGTAAGAATCTCACCCCTTATCACCTTATGACTTACTGCTGCCATTCTCTGTCCATTGTAGCTTATTTAAGAAAACGGCAAGTTCTCTCCACATGTTCACTCAAATGCCCTGGCCACACAAGAATCGCATGGACCATTTCTTCTCTACTCCGCTTCACAGAACTAGCTCAGAGGTCTCCTTATTCAAGGTTTTACAGAATAGAGGAAACAAATATAATATTGGGATGGCATTTTTGCGCATCATATATGTAGCTGATGATAAACTTCTGATTCTTCAGCAGGTTGCGGGGCTGGAGGGATGGAGCAGCACTTAAGAGTGGATACTGCGGCAGCTCTCTGCTCCCAAACCCCGTGGGAGAGAGACCTCACCACCTGATCAAGTGGGCACTCCTGAGGCTGCAGAGCGGAGGAGACCACCAACACTGCCCACCCCTGCCCACATCCCTGGCCCAAGAGGCAACTGTATAAGGCCTCTGGGTTCCCGTAGGGGAGGGCCCGGGAGCGGCAGGACCCCTGCGCCTGAGACACTGCCGGAACCTGAAGGAAACAGACCGGATAAACAGTTCTCTGCACCCAAATCCCGTGGGAGAGAGAGCTGAACCTTCAGAGAGGCGGACACGCCTGGGAAACCAGAAGAGACTGCACTCAGTGCACATCCAGGCGCCAGAGGAAAACACCAAACGCCATCTGGAACCCTGGTGCACGGAGGCTCCCGGAAAGAGCGGTGCAGATCTTCCTGGTTGCTGCCACAGCGGAGAGGACTTAGGCAGTACCCCACGAGCAAACTTGAGCCTTGGAACCGCAGGTAGGACCAACTTTTCCCCTGCAAGAAACCTGCCTGGTGAACTCAAGACACAGGCCCACAGGAACAGCTGAAGACCTGTAGAGAGGAAAAACTACACGCCCGAAAGCAGAACACTCTGTCCCCATAACTGGCTGAAAGAAAACAGGAAAACAGGTCTACAGCACTCCTGTCACACAGGCTTATAGGACAGTCTAGCCACTGTCAGAAATAGCAGAACAAAGTAACACTAGAGATAATCTGATGGCGAGAGGCAAGCGCAGGAACCCAAGCAACAGAAACCAAGACTACATGGCATCATCGGAGCCCAATTCTCCCACCAAAGCAAACACGGAATATCCAAACACACCAGAAAAGCAAGACCTAGTTTCAAAATCATATTTGATCATGATGCTGGAGGACTTCAAGAAAGACATAAAGAACTCCCTTAGAGAACAAGTAGAAGCCTACAGAGAGGAATCGCAAAAATCCCTGAAAGAATTCCAGGAAAACACAATCAAACAGTTGAA
The DNA here is from genome assembly GCF_021556685.1 of Rattus norvegicus. Lineage (NCBI taxonomy): Eukaryota > Metazoa > Chordata > Mammalia > Rodentia > Muridae > Rattus > Rattus norvegicus. Next base: position 25,820,642 of record NC_141554.1, read on the forward strand.
GGAATTAAAAATGGAAATAGAAGCAATCAAGAAAGAACACATGGAAACAACCCTGGACATAGAAAATCAAAAGAAAAGACAAGGAGCTGTAGATACAAGCTTCACCAACAGAATTCAAGAGATGGAAGAGAGAATCTCGGGAGCAGAAGATTCCATAGAAATCATTGACTCAACTGTCAAAGATAATGTAAAGCGGAAAAAGCTACTGGTCCAAAACATACAGGAAATCCAGGACTCAATGAGAAGATCAAACCTAAGGATAATAGGTATAGAAGAGAGTGAAGACTCCCAGCTCAAAGGACCAGTAAATATCTTCAACAAAATCATAGAAGAAAACTTCCCTAACCTAAAAAAAGAGATACCCATAGGCATACAAGAAGCCTACAGAACTCCAAATAGATTGGACCAGAAAAGAAACACCTCCCGTCACATAATTGTCAAAACACCAAACGCACAAAATAAAGAAAGAATATTAAAAGCAGTAAGGGAAAAAGGTCAAGTAACATATAAAGGCAGACCTATCAGAATCACACCAGACTTTTCGCCAGAAACAATGAAGGCCAGAAGATCCTGGACAGATGTCATACAGACCCTAAGAGAACACAAATGCCAGCCCAGGTTACTGTATCCTGCAAAACTCTCAATTAACATAGATGGAGAAACCAAGATATTCCATGACAAAACCAAATTTACACAATATCTTTCTACAAGGCCAGCACTACAAAGGATAATAAAGGGTAAAGCCCAACATAAGGAGGCAAGCTATACCCTAGAAGCAAGAAACTAATCATCTTGGCAACAAAACAAAGAGAATGAAAGCACACAAACATAACCTCACTTCCAAATATGAATATAACGGGAAGCAATAATCACTATTCCTTAATATCTCTCAATATCAATGGCCTCAACTCCCCAATAAAAAGACATGGATTAACAAACTGGATACGCAACGAGGACCCTGCATTCTGCTGCCTACAGGAAACACACCTCAGAGACAAAGACAGACATTACCTCAGAGTGAAAGGCTGGAAAACAATTTTCCAAGCAAATGGTCAGAAGAAGCAAGCTGGAGTAGCCATTCTAATATCAAATAAAATCAATTTTCAACTAAAAGTCATCAAAAAAGATAAGGAAGGACACTTCATATTCATCAAAGGAAAAATCCACCAAGATGAACTCTCAATCCTAAATATCTATGCCCCAAATACAAGGGCACCTACATATGTAAAAGAAACCTTACTAAAGCTCAAAACGCACATTGCACCTCACACAATAATAGTGGGAGATTTAAACACCCCACTCTCATCAATGGACAGATCATGGAAACAGAAATTAAACAGAGATGTAGACAGACTAAGAGAAGTCATGAGCCAAATGGACTTAACGGATATTTATAGAACATTCTATCCTAAAGCAAAAGGATATACCTTCTTCTCAGCTCCTCATGGTACTTTCTCCAAAATTGACCATATAATTGGTCAAAAAACGGGCCTCAACAGGTACAGAAAGATAGAAATAATCCTATGCGTACTATCGGACCACCACGGCCTAAAACTGGTCTTCAATAACAATAAGGGAAGAATGCCCACATATACGTGGAAATTGAACAATGCTCTACTCAATGATAACCTGGTCAAGGAAGAAATAAAGAAAGTAATTAAAAACTTTTTAGAATTTAATGAAAATGAAGGTACAACATACCCAAACTTATGGGACACAATGAAAGCTGTGCTAAGAGGAAAACTCATAGCGCTGAGTGCCTGCAGAAAGAAACAGGAAAGAGCATATGTCAGCAGCTTGACAGCACACCTAAAAGCTCTAGAACAAAAAGAAGCAAATACACCCAGGAGGAGTAGAAGGCAGGAAATAATCAAACTCAGAGCTGAAATCAACCAAGTAGAAACAAAAAGGACCATAGAAAGAATCAACAGAACCAAAAGTTGGTTCTTTGAGAAAATCAACAAGATAGATAAACCCTTAGCCAGACTAACGAGAGGACACAGAGAGTGCGTCCAAATTAACAAAATCAGAAATGAAAAGGGAGACATAACTACAGATTCAGAGGAAATTCAAAAAATCATCAGATCTTACTATAAAAACCTATATTCAACAAAACTTGAAAATCTTCAGGAAATGGACAATTTCCTAGACAGATACCAGGTACCTATGTTAAATCAGGAACAGATAAACCATTTAAACAACCCCATAACTCCTAAGGAAATAGAAGCAGTCATTAAAGGTCTCCCAACCAAAAAGAGCCCAGGTCCAGACGGGTTTAGTGCAGAATTCTATCAAACCTTCATAGAAGACCTTATACCAATATTATCCAAACTATTCCACAAAATTGAAACAGATGGAGCCCTACCGAATTCCTTCTATGAAGCCACAATTACTCTTATACCTAAACCACACAAAGACCCAACAAAGAAAGAGAACTTCAGACCAATTTCCCTTATGAATATCGACGCAAAAATACTCAATAAAATTCTGGCAAACCGAATTCAAGAGCACATCAAAACAATCATCCACCATGATCAAGTAGGCTTCATCCCAGGCATGCAGGGATGGTTTAATATAAGGAAAACCATCAACGTGATCCATCATATAAACAAACTGAAAGAACAGAACCACATGATCATTTCATTAGATGCTGAGAAAGCATTTGACAAAATTCAACACCCCTTCATGATAAAAGTCCTGGAAAGAATAGGTATTCAAGGCCCATACCTAAACATAGTAAAAGCCATATACAGCAAACCAGTTGCTAACATTAAACTAAATGGAGAGAAACTTGAAGCAATCCCACTAAAATCAGGGACTAGACAAGGCTGCCCACTCTCTCCCTACTTATTCAATATAGTTCTTGAAGTTCTAGCCAGAGCAATCAGACAACAAAAGGAGATCAAGGGGATACAGATCGGAAAAGAAGAGGTCAAAATATCACTATTTGCAGACGACATGATAGTATATTTAAGTGATCCCAAAAGTTCCACCAGAGAACTACTAAAGCTGATAAACAACTTCAGCAAAGTGGCTGGGTATAAAATTAACTCAAATAAATCAGTTGCCTTCCTCTATACAAAAGAGAAACAAGCCGAGAAAGAAATTAGGGAAACGACACCCTTCATAATAGACCCAAATAATATAAAGTACCTCGGTGTGACTTTAATCAAGCAAGTAAAAGATCTGTACAATAAGAACTTCAAGACACTGAGGAAAGAAATTGAAGAAGACCTCAGAAGATGGAAAGATCTCCCATGCTCATGGATTGGCAGGATTAATATAGTAAAAATGGCCATTTTACCAAAAGCAATCTACAGATTCAATGCAATCCCCATCAAAATACCAATCCAATTCTTCAAAGAGTTAGACAGAACAATTTGCAAATTCATCTGGAATAACAAAAAACCCAGGATAGCTAAAGCTATCCTCAACAATAAGAGGACTTCAGGGGGAATCACTATCCCTGAACTCAAGCAGTATTACAGAGCAATAGTGATAAAAACTGCATGGTATTGGTACAGAGACAGACAGATAGACCAATGGAATAGAATTGAAGACCCAGAAATGAACCCACACACCTATGGTCACTTGATTTTTGACAAAGGAGCCAAAACCATCCAATGGAAAAAAGATAGCATTTTCAGCAAATGGTGCTGGTTCAACTGGAGGGCAACATGTAGAAGAATGCAGATCGATCCATGCTTATCACCCTGTACAAAGCTTAAGTCCAAGTGGATCAAGGACCTCCACATCAAACCAGACACACTCAAACTAATAGAAGAAAAACTAGGGAAGCATCTGGAACACATGGGCACTGGAAAAAATTTCCTGAACAAAACACCAATGGCTTATGCTCTAAGATCAAGAATCGACAAATGGGATCTCATAAAACTGCAAAGCTTCTGTAAGGCAAAGGACACTGTGGTTAGGACAAAACGACAACCAATAGATTGGGAAAAGATCTTTACCAATCCTATAACAGATAGAGGCCTTATATCCAAAATATACAAAGAACTCAAGAAGTTAGACCGCAGGGAAACAAATAACCCTATTAAAAAATGGGGTTCAGAGCTGAACAAAGAATTCACAGCTGAGGAATGCCGAATGGCTGAGAAACACCTAAAGAAATGTTCAACATCTTTAGTCATAAGGGAAATGCAAATCAAAACAACCCTGAGATTTCACCTCACACCAGTGAGAATGGCTAAGATCAAAAACTCAGGTGACAGCAGATGCTGGCGAGGATGTGGAGAAAGAGGAACACTCCTCCATTGTTGGTGGGATTGCAGACTGGTACAACCATTCTGGAAATCAGTCTGGAGGTTCCTCAGAAAATTGGACATTGAACTGCCTGAGGATCCAGCCATACCTCTCTTGGGCATATACCCAAAAGATGCCTCAACATATAAAAGAGACACGTGCTCCACTATGTTCATCGCAGCCTTATTTATAATAGCCAGAAACTGGAAAGAACCGAGATGCCCTTCAACAGAGGAATGGATACAGAAAATGTGGTACATCTACACAATGGAATATTACTCAGCTATCAAAAACAACGAGTTTATGAAATTCGTAGGCAAATGGTTGGAACTGGAAAACATCATCCTAAGTGAGATAACCCACTCACAGAAAGACATACATGGTATGCACTCATTGATAAGTGGCTATTAGCCCAAATGCTTGAATTACCCTAGATCACTAGAACAAAGGAAACTCAAGACGGATGATCAAAATGTGAATGCTTCACTCCTTCTTTAAATGAGGAAAAAGAATACCCTTGGCAGGGAAGGGAGAGGCAAAGATTAAAACAGAGACTGAAGGAACACCCATTCAGAGCCTGCCCCACAGGTGGCCCATACATATACAGCCACCCAATTAGACAAGATGGATGAAGCAAAGAAGTGCAGACCGACAGGAGCCGGATGTAGATCGCTCCTGAGAGACACAGCCAGAATACAGCAAATACAGAGGCGAATGCCAGCAGCAAACCACTGAACTGAGAATAGGTCCCCCGTTGAAGTAATCAGAGAAAGAACTGGAAGAGCTTGAAGGTGCTCGAGACCCCAAAAGTACAACAATGTCAAGCAACCAGAGCTTCCAGGGACTAAGCCACTACCTAAAGACTATACATGGACTGACCCTGGACTCTGTCCCCATAGGTAGCAATGAATATCCTAGTAAGAGCACCAGTGGAAGGGGAAGCCCTGGGTCCTGCTAAGACTGAACCCCCAGTGAACTAGACTATGCGGGGAGGGTGGCAATGGGGGGAGGTTTGGGAGGGGAACACCCACAAGGAAGGGGAGGGGGGAGGGTGATGTCTGTCCGGAAACCGGGAAAGGGAATAACACTTGAAATGTATATAAGAAATACTCAAGATAATAAAAAAACAAAAAAACAAAAAACAAAGAGTGGATACTGCTCGGGGCTCAAATTGAGTTCTCTCCATCCACCGCAGACAACTTACAAGCCATGTGAAACTCTGGGCAAGGGCATGTACAGAGTTCTCTTCTGAACTCATTTGACACACAGCCATATACATAGTTAAAGTAAATTGAAAATGTCATTTTGAAGTCAAATATGCTTATACCTTTTGGATTTTTATTGTACTCACGAAGGTTCCGTTGCAGAAGGCTGGCACTGTCTTCCTCTTTAACAATTTCAGCTGACTTCTCATCAGCAGGAACGACAGTTTCGGAGCCTTCTGTTTCAGGAAGGGCATCCTCAGGTAGACTTCCTTCTTCTACAGTCTCCTTTTCTTTCTTCCCTTCTTCTTCTACAGTGTCTTCTACATTTGGAACACTAATTTGCTCATCCATGCCTTCCGCTTCTGGTTTCACACTTTCTGAAAGTTGAGGAATCGGCTGTTTTTGAATTGGTGAAAAATATAATGACTTCTCATTGGAACTCGTGGTCATCATATGTGTCATATTTAAGATATCAATGGTTTCACCAAAGTTTTCTGAATCCACTGCTGAAGAATTTTCTGTCTCTGTCTCTTTGTTCATTTTATCTTCAAAATAATCTGAGTCCAGTGGCTCCATGGAGTCAGAGGTGCTTTTCTCTGGGTAGTTATTCACAGACAAATGGAAGGGGATTGAACTGGGGCAAAAATAAGAAGCTGAAGTGGAGGCAGAAGTCCCCTCTAATGGAGGCAGTGTTCCCAGCATTGAAGCAGAGCATGAGGGTCTCTCCCGCTCTCTTCGTCTCAGACGCGCTGATAAAGATCTATTCAGAGAACTTCCTGGGGAGAGATCATTGATGGATAAAGAACCTGTACTCATATAAGGCTCATACACTTCTTCAAATTCAGTTTCGTCTATTGTACCAAGTCGTGGAGTGGCAAAAACTAGCATGTGACATCCCCCACAGGCAATCAATTGAACTGTAAATTTCAAAAAATTAGAGCACAAAGTAGGGAAGAACTGATTGGTAAAATTCTCCATTCCAAGCCCTAATTTTCCATGCCGTCTGTCTCCAAAAGTATACATAAGGCCTATATCTGTCATCAAAGCTGTATGGTTTTCTCCACAGGAAATATGACTTATTTTCTGATCCTTAATACGATCAATGATTTTGGGTTCTGAAGTTTCAAAAAGAAAAGTGCCAAGGCCCAGTTGTCCAAACTGTCCCAGTCCAAAGGCATACACAACTTTCTCTGTGAGAACCACAGTGTGCCCTCCACCACACGCTACTTGAATCACCTTGTCAGGAATCCCCAGCACACGCTGGGGAGATCTGTGATTGATCAGCAGCTGGTTGGGAAGGCCCAACTTTCCATTCTCAGGTTCTCCAAATGTGTACAGCTCCCCATCCCTTGTTACAAAAGCTGAATGGTAATATCCACAAGAGATCCATGAAATTGGCTTACTGACAGTCACTTCATGAGGGATACATACATTACTTTTATTTTTCAAACCGATCTGCCCTTCAGAAATGTCACCCCACATAAAAAGTTTTCCATCCTCAGAGTGGCTGATGTATTAGCACTGGCAGAGAGCTGTTTAATGATATCACTAGGTGTAAAGAAGCCAATTTGATGAAAGGTATCTCTGTCATCAGTGTCACCAAGCCCCAATTGGCCTTCATTATTTCCACCAGCTGCATATACACCACCAGTATCTGTTGAAACTAAGGTATTGTTCCTTCCACATGCAGCAAGTTTCACCTTTTCAGGCTTAAGGGCTTTGATACATGTTGGCTTGCTGATAGCTTATTTTGATCCTAATCCTAACTGGCCCCAGTTGTTACTGCCAAACATGTACAATTTATTATTTCCTGTAACAAAGGCAGTATGTTCATCTCCACATGAAAAACATATGGGTACGTCATTTTTAAACCAGAATTTGCTAGGAATGTTTTCAGCAAATTTAGTTTTTCTAAATGTAAATACAGCACCCGTATCAGGCACCAATGACTCAGATTCTGCCATGCCGAAGGCTGCGAACAGAAACTGTGCCTGCTTCGGAAAGACAGCAGGGGCGACTCGATTGGGCCTAAGGTACTGCCCTAGCCCCCCGGTTCCCCATCACGACCCTCTTGGCATCGACCACTACTCTGTACCCCATTTTTAATAGGGTTATTTGATTCTCTGTAGTCTAACTTCTTGAGTTCTTGAGTTCTTGTATATATTGGATATTTGCCCTCGGATGTAGGATGTATAAAGATCTTTGCCCAATCTGTTGGTTGCCATTCTTTCCTACTGACAGTGTCCTTTGCCTTACAGAAGCTTTACTATTTTATAAAGTTCCACTTGTCAACTCTTGATCTTAGAGCATAAGGCACTGGTGTACTGTTCAGGAAAATGTCTCCTGTGCCCGTATGTTTGAGGTTCTTCCCCACATTTTCTTCTATTAGTTTGGGTTTATCTGGTTTTATGTTGAGGTTTTTGATCAACTTAGACTTGAGCTTTCTACATGGAGACATATATGGGTCTATTTTCATTTTTCTATTTACAGACATCCAGTCAGACCAGCACCATTTATTGAAAATGCTTTATTTTTTCCATTGTATATTTTTGGCTTCTCTGTCAGAGACCAAGTAGGCATAAGTGTATGGTTTTATTTCTGGGTCTTCATTTCTATTCCATTGATCCACCTGTCTCAATACCATGCGGTTTTTTAATCACTAGTGCTTTGTAAGAGAGCTTGAGGTCAGGGATGGTGATTCCTGGGGAGAATTGCTCTTTCCATGACTTTGAAGAATTGTGTTGGGATTCTGATGGGGATTGCATTGAATCTGTAGATTGCCTTTGGTAGGATGGCCATTTTTACTATGTTAATTCTGCCAATCCATGAGCATATGAGCTCTCTTCCTTTTCAGAGATTTTCTATTTCTTTCTTGAGAGAAAAAGTTCTTATTATAAAGATCTTTCACTTATTTGGTTAGAGTTACCCCTAAGATATTTTATATTATCTGTCAATTGTGAAGGGGATTCTTTCCCTAGTTTCTTTTTCAGCCTGTTTATCATTTGTTTAAAGGGAGGCTACTGATTTATTTGAGTTAATTTATATCCGGCCACATTGCTGAAACTGTTTATCAGTTGGAGAAGTTCTCTGATAGAATTTTTGGGGTCACTTATGTATACTATCATTTCATCTGCAAATAGTGATACCATTAATTCTTCTTTGCCAATTTGTATCCCCTTGATTGTTTTTGTTGTCTTATTGTCTTAGGTAGCACTTAGACTATTATCTTGAATAGATATGGGAAGAGTGGGCATCCTTGTCTTCTGCCAGATTTTTATGAGATTGCTTCAAGTATCTCTCCATTTTATTTGATACTGGCTTTTGGTTTGCATTAAATTGCTTTTATTATGCTTAGGCAGGGCCTTGAATTCCTGATCTCTAAAACTTTTAACATGAAGGGGTGTTGTATTTTGTCAAATGATTTTTCTGCATCTAAAAAGATTATTATACAATATTTTTCTTTGAGTTTGTTTATATGGTGTATTACACTTATGAATTTTCATATATTGAACCAAACTTGCATCCCTGGGATGAAGCCTACTTGTTGTGGTGAATGATAGTTCTGATGTGTTCTTGGATTAGTTCTGTGAGAATTTTATTGAGTATTTTTCTTTTAGGAAATAAAGCTTTATTTTTTACATCTTTATTAAATTGGATATTTCTTATTTATATTTCAAATGTTATTCCCTTTCCCGGTTTCCATTCGAACATCACACTTACTCCTCTCCCTACCATTCTATATGGGTGTTCCACTTCCAATACTTCCCCCCAATTGCCACTCTCCTCCCAAGAATCCTGTTCACTGGGGGTACAGCCTTGGAAGGACCAAGGGCTTCCCATTCCATTGTTACCCATACTAGGCTATTCATTGCTACCTATGCAATTGGAGCCCAGGGTCAGTCGATGTATAGTCTTTGGGTAGTGGCTTAGTTCCTGGAAGCTTTGGTTGGTTGGCATTGTTGTTCATATGGGGGTCTCAAGCCCCTTCACCTCTTTCAGTCCTTTCTCTTCAAAGGGGGTCCCGTTCTCAGTTCTGTGGTATACTGCTGGCATTCGCCTATGTATTTGCTGTATTCTGGCTGTGTCTCTCAGGAGAGATCTACATCCGGTTCCTGTCAGCCTGCACTTCTTTGCTTCATCCATCTTATCTAGTTTGGTGACTGTATATGTATGGGCCACATGTGGGCCAGGCTCGGAATGGGCGTTCCTTCAGCCTCTGTTCTAAACTTTGCCTCCCTATCCCCTCCCAAGTTTATTCTTGCTATCCTTTTAAAGAAGGAGTAAAGAATCCGCATTTTGGTCATCCTTCTTGACTTTCATGTGTTCTGTGCATTTAAGGTAATTCTAGAATTTGGGCTAATATCCACTTATATGCACTGAGTGCATACCATGTGTGTTTTTATGAGATTGGGTTACCTCACTCAGGATGATATTTTCCAGTTCCATCCATTTTCCTATGAATTTCATAAAGTCATTGTTTTTGATAGCTGAGTAATATTCCATTGTGTAGATGGAATTATAAATAAGGCTGCTATGAACATAGAGGAGCATGTGTCTTTTTTATATGTTGGGGCATCTTTTGGGTATATGCCCAAGAGAGTATAACTGGGTCCTCAGGCAGTTCAATGTCCAATTTTCTGAGGAACCTCCAAACTGATTTCCAGAACAGTTGTACCAGTCTGCAATCCCACCAACAATGGAGGAGTGTTCCTCTTTATCCACATCCTCACCAGCATCTGCTGTCAGTGGAGTATTTGATCTTAGTCATTGTGAGTGGTGTGAGGTGGAATTTCAGGGTGGTTTTGATTTGCATTTCTCTTATGACTAAAGATGTTGAACTTTTTGTTAGGTGCTTCTCAGCCATTCGGCATTCCTCAGCTGTGAATTTTTGTTTAACTCTGAAACCCCTTTTTAATAGGGTTGTTTGTCTCCCTGAAGTCTAACATCATGAATTCTTTGTATATTTTTGGATATAAGCCCTCTCTCAGATGTATGATTTATAAAGATCTTTTCCAAATCTTTTGTTTGCTGTGTTGTCCTAACAACAGTGTCCTTTGCCTTACAGCTTTGTAACTTTATGAGATCCCATTAGTCAATTCTTGATCTTAGAGCATAAGCCACTGGTGTTTTGTTCAGGAAATTTTCTCCAGTGCCCATGTGTTCCAGATCTTTCCCCCATGTTTTCTTCTACTAGTTTGAGTGTAGTTTGTTTGATGTGGAGGTCCTTGATCCACTTGGACTTATGCTTTGTACAGGGTGATAAGAATGGATCAATCAGCATTCTTCTACATGCTGACCCCCAGTTGAACCACCACTGTTTGCTGAAAATGTTATCTTTTTTTCCATTGGATGGTTTTGGCTCCTTTGTCAAAAATCAAGTGGCCATAGGTGTGTGGGTTCATTTCTGGGTCTTCAATTCTATTCCACTGGTCTATCTGCCCATCTCTGTACCAATACCATGCAGTTTTTATCACTACTGCTCTGTAATACTGCTTGAGTTCAAGGATAGTGATTCTCCCGGAAGTCCTTTTATTGTTGAGGAGTTTTATCTGTCCTGGGTTTTTTGTTATTCCAGATGAATTTACAAGTTGTTCTGTCTAACTGTATGAAGAAATGGATTGGTATTTTGATGGGGATTGCATTGAATCTGTAGATCTTTTTGTAAAAATGGTCATTTTTACTATATTTATCCTGCCAATCCATGAACATGGAAAGATCTCTAAGATCTTCTTCAATTTATAGCTTCAGAGGCTTGAAGTTCTTTTTTTTTAGAGCTGAGACACGAACCCAGGGCCTTGTGCTTGCTAGGCAAGTGCTCTACTTCTGAGCTAAATCCCCAACCCCGAGGCTTGAAGTTCTTATTACACAGATCTTTTACTTGCTTGGTTAAAGTCACAACGAGTTATTTTATATTATTTGGGACTATTATGAAGGGTGTCATTTCCCTAACTTCTTTCTCAGCTTCTTTTTCTTTTGTGTAGAGGAAGGCTAATGATTTATTTGAGTTAATTTTATAGCCAGTCACTTTGATAAAGGTGTTTATCACGTTTAGAAGTTCTTTGGTGGAACTTCTCGGGTCCTTTCAATATGCAATCATATCATCTGCAATAGTGATATTTTGACTTCTCTCTGTCCACTCTGTATTCTTTGATCTCCTTTCACTGTCTGATTGCTCTGGCTAGGACCTCGAGAACTATACTGAATAAGTAGGGAGAGAGTGGGCAGCCTTGTCTAGTCCCTGATTTTAGTGGGATTGTTTCAAATTTCTTTCCATTTCGTTTAGTGTTAGCTACTGGTTTGCTGTGTATGGATTTTACTATGGTTAGATATGGGCCTTGAATTGCTGTTCTTTCAAGTACTTTTATTATGAAGGGGTGTTGAATTTTGTCAAATGGCTTCTCAGCATCTAATGAAATGATCATGTGTTTTTTATCTTTCAGTTTGTTTATATAATGGATTAACTTGATGGTTTTCCGTATATTAAACCATCCCTGCATACCTGGGATGAAGCCTACTTGATCATGGTGGATGATTGTTTTGATGTGCTCTTGGATTCAGTTTGCAAGAATTGTATTGAGTATTTTTGGGTCGATATTCATAAGGGAAATTGGTCTGAAGTTCTTTGTTGGGTCTTTGTGTGGTTTAGGTATAAGAGTAATTGTGCCTTCATAGAAGGAATTTGGTAGTGCTCCATCTGTTTCAATTTTGTGGAATAGATTGAATAGTATTGCTATCAGGTCTTCTATGAAGGTCTGATAGAATTCTGCACTAAACCCGTCTGGACCTGGGCTCTTTTTGGTTGGGAGACTTTTAGTAACTGCTTCTATTTCTTTAGTAGTTATGGGGTTGTTTAAATGGTTTATCTGATCCTGATTTAACATCAGTACCTGGTATCTGTCTAGGAAATTGTCCATTTCCTGCAGATTTTTCAGTTTTGTTGAATATAGGCTTTTGTAGTAGGATCTGATGTTTTTTTAAATTTCCTCTGTTTCTGTTTCTATGTCTCTCTTTTCATTTCTGATTTTGTTAATTTGGACACACTCTCTGTGTCCTCTGGTTAGTCTGGCTAAGGGTTTATCTATCTTGTTGATTTTCTCAAAGAACCAACTTTTGGTTCTGTTGATTCTTTGTATAGTCCTTTTTGTTTCTACTTGGTTGATTTCAGCTCTGAGTTTGATTATTTCCTGCCTTCTACTCCTCCTGGGTGTATTTGCTTCTTTTTGTTCTAGAGCTTTTAGGTGTGTGGTCAAGGTGCTGACATATGCTCGCTCCTGTTTCTTTCTGCAGGCACTCTAAGGCTATGAGTTTTCCTCTTAGCACAGCTTTCATTGTGTCCCATAAGATTGGGTATGTTGTACCTTCATTTCATTAAATTCTAAGAAGTCTTTAATTTGTTTCTTTATTTTTTCCTTGACCGGGTTATCATTGAGTAGAGCATTGATCAACTTCCATGTATATGTGGGCGTTCTTTCCTTATTGTTATTGAAGACCAGCTTTAGCCCGTGGTAGTTTGATAGGATGCATGGGATTATTTCTATCTTTTTGTATCTGTTGATGCCTGTTTTATGACTGATTATGTGCCCAATTTTGGAGAAATCACCATGAGATGGTGAGAAGATGGTATATCCTTTTGTTTTAAGATAGAATGTTCTATAAATATCTGTTAAGTCCATTTAGTTCATGACTTCTCTTAGTCTGTCTATGTCTCTGGTTTTTTTTTAAACTGAAATGCCATGGTTTACTTTCAGGATTCTTACCAGGACTGCTTGATATTTCATGGAATCCTTTAAGCCTGGGTCACAAGCAATAGATCTTAAGTGGAAACACAGAGTTGATTCTAACAAAAGATTCTGCTGTTTAGGAAAGCAAGGCAACCCGAAATAAACTTTCTCCCAAATGACAATGGCTCCTGCACAAAGCAGTAGGTACAAAGACTCTGGGAGATATTTATGTGATATTTAAGGCCTGAAAAGCAGAACCAGGAGCAGATGGAATTCTAATTGCTTTTGGACCAGTTCCTTATCACTTCACTCTGCAAGAACATGTTGGCCTGAACAGAGAAATGGGAATCAAATGGTAGAAACAAATGTTTTTTTCCAAGTGATTAGTGCTTGATGCCCCCTGCCATGCTGAATAAGATGGGGGAGATTTTTTTTTATTAACTTGAGTATTTCTTTTTGTTTTTTTTTTAGAAACAACACACTGCTTTATTGTTTGAAATGATTTGTATTTTTTCCAACTAAAATTTGCATATCTGAATTACAATACATTCAAGCAGGTTGATTATATTGACATTTTTTGGCAGTCTGTTTTATTGATTTTTCTTCTTGCCTGATTCATCACCTTCTTCAGTTTCACTTTTTAAAATCCAGGTTTCTTTCTTTCTTTCTTTTTTTTATTAACTTGAGTATTTCTAATATACATTTCGAGTGTTATTCCCTTTCTCGGATTCCGGGCAAACATCCCCCTACCCCCTCCCCTTCCACATGGGTGTTCCCCTCCCCACCCTCCCCCCACTGCCGCCCTCCCCCCAACAATCTAGTTCACTGGGGGTTCAGTCTTAGCAGGACCCAGGGCTTCCCCTTCCACTCGTGTTCTTATTAGGATATTCATCGCTACCTATGAGGTCAGAGTCCAGGGTCAGTCCATGTATAGTCTTTAGGCAGTGGCTTAGTCCCTGGAAGCTCTGGTTGCTTGGCATTGTTGTACATATGGAGTCTCAAGTCCCTTCAAGCTCTTCCAGTTCTTTCTCTGATTCCTTCAACGGGGGTCCTATTCTCAGTTCAGTGGTTTGCTGCTGGCATTCGCCTCTGTATTTGCTGTATTCTGGCTGTGTCTCTCAGGAGCGATCTACATCCGGCTCCTGTCGGTCTGCACTTCTTTGCTTCATCCATCTTGTCTAATTGGGTGGCTGTATATCTATGGGCCACATGTGGGGAAGGCTCTGAATGGGTGTTCCTTCAGTCTCTGTTTTAATCTTTGCCTCTCTCTTCCCTGCCAAGGGTATTCTTGTTCCCCTTTTAAAGAAGGAGTGAAGCATTCACATTTTGATCATCCGTCTTAAGTTTCATTTGTTCTAGGCATCTAGGGTAATTCAAGCATTTGGGCTAATAACCACTTATCAATGAGTGCATACCATGTATGTCTTTCTGTGATTGGGTTAGCTCACTCAGGATGATATTTTCCAGTTCCAACCATTTGCCTACGAATTTCATAAAGTCATTGTTTTTGATAGCTGAGTAATATTCCATTGTGTAGATGTACCACATTTTCTGTATCCATTCCTCTGTTGAAGGGCATCTGGGTTCTTTCCAGCTTCTGGCTATTATAAATAAGGCTGCTATGAACATAGTGGAGCACGTGTCTTTTTTGTATGTTGGGGCATCTTTTGGGTATATGCCCAAGAGAGGTATAGCTGGATCCTCAGGCAGTTCAATGTCCAATTTCCTGAGGAACCTCCAGACTGATTTCCAGAATGGTTGTACCAGTCTGCATACACACAAACAATGCAGGAGTGTTCCTCTTTCTCCACATCCTCACCAGCATTTTCTGTCACCTAAGTTTTTGATCTTAGCCATTCTCACTGGTGTGAGGTGAAATCTCAGGGTTGTTTTGATTTGCATTTCTCTTATGACTAAAGATGTTGAACATTTCTTTAGGTGTTTCTCAGCCATTCAGCATTCCTCAGCTGTGAATTGTTTGTTTAGATCTGAACCCCATTTTTTAATAGGGTTATTTGTCTCCCTGCGGTCTAACTTCTTTTTTTTTAAAGATTTATTTATTTATTATATATATAAGTACACTGTAGCTGTCTTCAGACACACCAGAGGAGGGCATCAGATCTCATTACAGATGGTTGTGAGCCACCATGTGGTTGCTGGGAATTGAACTCAGGACCTCTGGAAGAGCAGTTAGTGCTCTTAACCACTGAGCCGTCTCTCCAGCCCGCGGTCTAACTTCTTGAGTTCTTTGTATATTTTGGATATAAGGCCTCTATCTGTTGTAGGATTGGTAAAGATCTTTTCCCAATCTGTTGGTTGCCGTTTTGTCCTAACCACAGTGTCCTTTGCCTTACAGAAGCTTTGCAGTTTTATGAGATCCCATTTGTCGATTCTTGATCTTAGAGCATAAGCCATTGGTGTTTTGTTCAGGAAATTTTTTCCAGTGCCCATGTGTTCCAGATGTTTCCCTAGTTTTTCTTACGTTAGTTTGAGTGTGTCTGGTTTGATGTGGAGGTCCTTGATCCACTTGGACTTAAGCTATGTACAGGGTGATAAGCATGGATCGATCTGCATTCTTCTACATGTTGACCTCCAGTTGAACCAGCACCATTTGCTGAAAATGCTATCTTTTTTCCATTGGATGGTTTTGGCTCCTTTGTCAAAAATCAAGTGCCCATAGGTGTGTGGGTTCATTTCTGGGTCTTCAATTCTGTTCCATTGGTCTATCTGTCTGTCTCTGTACCAATACCATGCAGTTTTTATCACTATTGCTCTGTAATACTGCTTGAGTTCAGGGATAGTGATTCCCCCTGAAGTCCTTTTATTGTTGAGGATAGTTTTAGCTATCCTGGGTTTTTTGTTATTCCAGATGAATTTGCAAATTGTTCTGTCTAACTCTTTGAAGAATTGGATTGGTATTTTGATGGGGATTGCAATGAATCTATAGATCGCATTTGGTAAAATGGACATTTTTACTATATTAATCCTGCCAATCCATGAGTATGGGAGATCTTTCCATCTTCTGAGGTCTTCTTCAATTTCTTTCTTCAGTGTCTTGAAGTTCTTATTGTACAAATCTTTTACTTGCTTGGTTAAATTCACACCGAGGTACTTTATATTAATTTGGTCTATTATGAAAGGTGTCGTTTCCCTAATTTCTTTCTCAACTTGTTTCTCTTTTGTGTAGAGGAAGGCTACTGATTTATTTGAGTTAATTTTATACCCAGCCACTTTGTTGAAGTTGTTTATCAGCTTTAGTAGTTCTCTGGTGGAACTTTTGGGATCACTTAAATATACTATCATATCATCTGCAAATAGTGATATTTTGACTTCTTCTTTTCCAATCTCTATCCCCTTGACCTCCTTTTGTTGTCTGATTGCTCTGGCTAGAACTTCAAGAACTATATTGAATAAGTAGGGAGAGAGTGGGCAGCCTTGTCTAGTCCCTGATTTTAGTGGGATTGCTTCAAGTTTCTCTCCATTTAGTTTAATGTTAGCAACTGGCTTGCTGTATATGGCTTTTACTATGTTTAGGTATGGGCCTTCAATTCCTATTCTTTCCAGGACTTTTATCATGAAGGGGTGTTGAATTTTGTCAAATGCTTTCTCAGCATCTAATGAAATGATCATGTGGTTCTGTTCTTTCAGTTTGTTTATATATTGGATCACGTTGATGGTTTTCTATATATTAAACCATCCCTGCATGCCTGGGATGAAGCCTACTTGATCATGGTGGATGACTGTTTTGATGTGCTCTTGGATTCAGTTTGCCAGAATTTTATTGAGTATTTTTGCATCGATATTCATAAGGGAAATTGGTCTGAAGTTCTCTTTCTTTGTTGGGTCTTTGTGTGGTTTAGGTATAAGAGTAATTGTGGCTTCATAGAAGGAATTCGGTAGGGCTCCATCTGTTTCAATTTTGTGGAATAGTTTGGATAATATTGGTATAAGGTCTTCTATGAAGGTCTGATAGAATTCTGCACTAAACCCGTCTGGACCTGGGCTCTTTTTGGTTGGGAGAACTTTAATGACTGCTTCTATTTCCTTAGGAGTTATGGGGTTGTTTAACTGGTTTATCTGTTCCTGATTTAACATCGGTACCTGGTATCTGTCTAGGAAATTGTCCATTTCCTGAAGATTTTCAAGTTTTGTTGAATATAGGCTTTTATCGTAAGATCTGAAGATTTTTTGAATTTCCTCTGAATCTGTAGTTATGTCTCCCTTTTCATTTCTGATTTTGTTAATTTGTACATACTCTCTGTGTCCTCTCGTTAGTCTGGCTAAAGGTTTATCTATCTTGTTGATTTTCTCAAAGAACCAACTTTTGTTTCTGTTGATTCTTTGTATAGTTCTTTTTGTTTCTACTTGGTTGATTTCAGATCTGAGTTTGATTATTTCCTGCCTTCTACTCCTCCTTGGTGTATTTGCTTCTTTTGTTCTAGAGCTTTTAGGTGTGCTGTCAAGTTGCTGCCATATGCTCTTTCCTGTTTCTTTCTGCAGGCACTCAGCCCTATGAGTTTTCCTCTTAGCACAGCTTTCATTGTGTCCCATAAGTTTGGGTATGTTGTACCTTCATTTTCATTAAATTCTAAAAAGTTTTTAAGTTCTTTCTTTATTTCTTCCTTGACCAGGTTATCATTGAGTAGAGCATTGTTCAATTTCCATGTATATGTGGGCATTCTTCCCTTATTGTTATTGAAGACCAGTTTTAGGCCGTGGTGGTCCCATAGCACGCATGGGATTATTTCTATATTTCTGTCCCTGTTGAGGCCCGTTTTTTGACCAATTATATGGTCAATTTTGGAGAAAGTACCATGAGGAGCTGAGAGGAATGTATATCCTTTTGCTTTAGGATAAAATGTTCTATAAATATCTGTTAAGTCCATTTGGCTCATGACTTCTCTTAGTCTGTCTACGTCTTTGTTTAATTTCTGTTTCCATGATCTGTCCATTGATGAGAGTGGGGTGTTGAAATCTCCTACTATTATTGTGTGAGGTGCAGTGTGTGTTTTGAGCTTTAGTAAGGTTTCTTTTACGTATGCACGTGCCCTTGTATTTGGAGAATGGATATTTAGGATTGAGAGTTCATCTTGGTGGATTTTTCCTTTGATGAATATGTAGTGTCCTTGTTTATCTTTTTTGATGACTTTTTGTTGAAAATTGGTTTTATTCGATATTAGAATGGCTAGTCCAGCTTGCTTCTTCCAACCATTTGCTTGGAAAGTTGTTTTCCAGCCTTTCACTCTGAGGTAGTGTCTGTCTTTCTCTCTGAGGTGTGTTTCCTGTAGGCAGCAGAATTCAGGGTCCTCATTGTGTATCCAGTTTGTTAATCCATGTCTTTTTATTGGGGATTGGAGGCCATTGATGTTGAGAGATATTAAGGAATAGTGATTATTGCTTCCTGTTATATTCATATTTGGATGTGAGGTTATGTTTGTGTGCTTTTCTTCTCTTTGTTTTGTTGCCAAGATGATTAGTTTCTTGCTTCTTCTAGGGTATAGCTTGCCTCCTTATGTTGGGCTTTACCATTTATTATCCTTTGTAGTGCTGGATTTGTAGAAATATATTGCGTAAATTTGGTTTTGTCATGGAATATCTTGGTTTCTCCATATATGTTAATTGAGAGTTTTGCAGGATACAGTAACCTGGGCTGGCATTTGGTTCTCTTAGGGTCTGTATGACATCAGTCCAGGATCTTCTGGCCTTCAAATTTTCTTGCGTAAAGTCTGGTGTGATTCTGATAGGTCTGCCTTTATATGTTACTTGACCTTTTTCCTGTACTGCTTTTAATATTCTTTCTTTATTTTGTGCGTTTCGTGTTTTACTATTATGTGACGGGAGGTGTTTCTTTTCTGGTCCAATCTATTTGGAGTTCTGTAGGTTTCTTGTATGCCTATGGGTATCTCTTTTTTTAGGTTAGGGAAGTTTTCTTCTATGATTTTGTTGAAGATATTTACTGGTCCTTTGAGCTGGGAGTCTTCACTCTCTTCTATACCTATTATCCTTAGGTTTGATCTTCTCATTGAGTCCTGGATTTCCTGTATGTTTTGGACCAGTAGCTTTTTCTGCTTTACATTGTCTTTGACAGTTGAGTCAATGATTTCTATGGAATTTTCTGCTCCTGAGATTCTCTCTTCCATTTCTTGTATTCTGGTGGTGAAGCTTGTATCTACAGCTCCTTGTCTCTTCTTTTGATTTTCTATATCCAGGGTTGTTTCCATGTGTTCTTTCTTGATTGCTTCTATTTCCATTTTTAATTCCTTCAACTGTTTGATTGTGTTTTTCTGGAATTCTTTCAGGGATTTTTGTGACTCCTCTCTATGGGCTTCTACTTGTTTATTTATGATTTCCTGGAATTCTTACAGGGATTTTTGTGATTCCTCTCTGTAGGCTTCTACTTGTTCTCTAAGGGAGTTCTTCATGTCTTTCTTGAAGTCCTCCAGCATCATGATCAAATATGATTCTGAAACTAGGTCTTGCTTTTCTGGTGTGTTTGGATATTCCATGATTGTTTTGATGGGAGAATTGGGCTCCTATGGTGCCATGTAGTCTTGGTTTCTGTTGCTTGGGTTCCTGTGCTTGCCTCTCGCCATCATATTATCTCTAGTGTTACTTTGTTCTGCTATTTATGACAGTGGCTAGACTGTCCTATAAGCCTGTGTGTTAGGAGTGCTGTAGACCTGTTTTCCTGTTTACTTTCAGCCTGTTATGTGGACAGAGTGTTCTGCTTTCGGGCGTGTAGTTTTTCCTCTCTACAGGTCTTCAGCTGTTCCTGTGGGCCTGTGTCTTGAGTTCACCAGTCAGATCACTTGCAGCAGAAAAGTTGGTCTTACCTGTGGTCCCAAGGCTCAAGTTTGCTCGCGGGGTGCTGCCCCGGAGTTCTCTGTGGCGGCAGCAACCAGGAAGATCTGCGCCGCCATTTCCGGGAGCTTCAGTGTACCAGGGTTCCAGATGGTGTTTGGTGTTTTCCTCTGGAATCAGTAATGTGTGCAGAGTGCAGTCTCTTCTGGTTTCCCAGGCCTGACTGCCTCTCTGAAGGTTTAGCTCTCCCTCCCACGGGATTTGGGTGCAGAGAACTGTTTATCCGGTCTGTTCCTTTGGGTTCTGGCGGTGTCTCAGGCAGGGGTCCTGCCGCTCCTGGGCCCTCCCCCACGGGAACCCAGAGGCCTTATACAGTTTCCTCTTGGGCCAGGGATGTGGGCAGGGGTGGGCAGTGTTGGTGGTCTCTTCTGCTCTGCAGCCTCAGGAGTGCCCACCTGACCAGGCGGTGAGGTCTCTCTCCCACGGGGTCTGGGAGCAGAGAGATGCTGGGGGCCGGGATCCGCGGGTGTGAGACTCCTGGTAAACACAGGGAGTGCCCGGTCCTAGAGGAATTCTGCCTCGGTGTCCTATGTCTCTGTTTAATTTCTGTTTCTATGATCTGTCCATTGATGAGAGTGGGGTCTTGGAATCTCCTACTATTATTGTGTGAGGTGCAATGATTGCTTTGACCTTTAGTAGGGTTTCTTTTATGTATGTAGGTGGTCTTGTATTTGAAGCATAAGTATTTAGGATTGATGGTTCATTTTCCTTGATTTTTTGTTTGATGAATATGAAGTGTCCTTCCTTATCTTTTTTGATGAGTTTGGGTTGAAAATCAACTTTATTCAATATTAGAATTGCTACTCCAGCTTGCTTCTTCAGACCATTTGCTTGGAAAGTTGTTTTCCAGCCTTTTACTCTGAGGTCGTGTCTGTCTTCGTCTTTGACGTATGTTTCCTGAAGGCAGCAAAATGCTGTGTCCTCATTACGTATCGAGTATTTCATTCTGCCTCTTTTTATTGGGGAATTTTGTGCATTGATGTTGAGAGATATTAAGGAATAGTGATTGTTGCTTCCTGTTATCTTCGTATGTAGAGGTAAGATTATGTTTGCGTGCTTGTCCTTTTTTTGCTTTGTTGCAAAACGATTAGTTTCTTGTTTTTTCTAGGGTGTAGTTTGCCTCCATGTGTTGGGCTTTACTATGTGTTATCCTTTGTAGGGCTGGATTTGCAGAAAGATATTGTGTAAATTTGATTTTGCCATGGAATATCTTGGTTTCTCCATCTATGATATTTGAGAGTTTTGCTGTGTACAGTAACCAGGACTGGCATCTGTATTCTCTTAGGGTCTATATGACATCTGTCCAGGATCTTCTAGCTTTCATAGTCTCTGGTGAGAAGGCTGTTGTAATTCTGATATGTCTGCCCTTATATGTTGCTTGACCCTTTTCCCTTACTGCTTTTAACATTCTTTGTTTTGTGCATTTGGTTTTTTGACCATTATGTGATGGGAGAAGTTTCTTCTGTGGTCCAATCCTTTTGGAGTTCTGTAGGCTTCGTGTATGTTTATGGGCATCTCTTTCTTTAGGTTAGGGAAGTTTTCTTCTATGATTTTGTTGAAGATATTTACTGGCACTTTGAGTTGTATGTCTTCACTCTCTTCTACATCTATTTATCCTTAGGTTTTTTTCTTCTCATTGTGTTCTGGATTTCCTGTTTGTTTGGGGCCAGTAGCTTTTTTCGTTTTACATTATCTTTGACAGTTGTTTCAATGATTTCTGTGGTATCATCTACTCCTGAGAGTCTCTCTTCTATCTCTTCTACTCGGCTGGTGATGCTTGTATCTATGGCTCCTTGTATCTTTCTTTGGTTTTCTATATCCAGGGTTGTCTCCCTTTGTGCTTTCTTTATTGTTTCTATTTCCATTTTCAATTCCTTTACCTGTTTGATTGTGTTTTCTTGTGATTCTTTCGGGATTTTTGTGTTTCCTCTCTAAAGGCTTCTACTTGTTTATTTGTGTTTCCCTGCATTTCTTTAAGGGAGTTCTTTATGTCTTTCTTGAAGTCCTCCATCATCATGATCAAATGCGATTTTAAATCTATATCTTGCTTTTCTGGTGTGTTTGGATATTCAGTGTTTGCTTTGGTGGGAGAATGTAGTCTTGGCTTCTGTTGCTTGGGTGCCTGCACTTGCCTCTTGCCATCATGTTGTCTCTGGTGTTACCATCTTCTGCTATTTCTGACAGTGGGTTTACCGTCCTATAGGCCTGTGTGTCAGGAATGCTCTAGACCTGTTTTCCTGTTTTCTTTCAGCCAGTTATGGGAACAGAGTTTTCTGCTTTTAGGCGTGTAGTTGTTCCTGTCTCCTGGCTTTTATCTGTTCCTATGGGTGTGTGTTCTGAGTCCACCAGGCAGGTCACTTGGAGCAGAAAAGTTGGTCTTGCCTCTGGTCTGGGGCCTGAAGTCACTCCTTGGTGCTGGGTTTCAGCTCTCCACGAGGGCAGCAACCAGAAGGGTCTGCCCCACCTTCTCTCAGGTTCCTGTGCACAGAGGGCCCAAATAGTGCTAGGTGTTTTACTATAGAGTGAGAAATGTGGACAGAGAGTAGTCTCCTCTGGCTTCCCAGGTGTGTTTGCCCCTCTGAAGGTCTAGCTCTCCCTCCCACGGGATTTGGGTGCAAGGAGCTCTTTGACCGGGTCCCTTCAGTTCCGGGTGCAATCTGGACTGCAGGACTGCTGCAGCTTGAGCTCCCCTATCTTCCTGTTCCCAGAGGCCCTATATAGTCTCCTCTTGGGCCAGGGATGTGGGCAAAGGTTGGAAGTACTGGATGTCTCTCCTGCCCTGCAGTTTCAGAAGTACCCACCTCTCCGGCCAATCTGTTCTCTCCCTCACAGGGTTTGGGAGCAGGGAGCTGTGGGCCGGGATCAGCGAGTTTCAGGCGCCAGCTAGAAACAAAGGGTCTGGTCCCATAGGAATTTTGTATTTGTTTGTCCTGAGACCACCAGGCAGGTCACTTGGAGCAGAAATATTCGTCTTACTTCTGGTTTTGGGCTGAAGTTGCTCCTCAGGACTGGGTTTCAGCTCTCTGTGAGGGCAGCAACCAGAAGTTCCTGAGTATTTTTTCATCGATATCCATAAGCGTGATTGGTGTGAAGTTCTGGGGTTTTTTTGCTTTTGTTTTTTTTTGTTTGTTTGTTTTTTTGTTTGTTTGTTTTTTTGTTTTGTTTTGTTTCCTTTTGTAAGGTCCTTGTGCGATTTGGGTATCAGAGTAATTGTGGCTCCATAGAATGAATTAGGTAGTGTTCCTTCTGTTTCTATTTTATAGAATAGTTTGAGGAATAATGCTACCAAGTCTTCTTTGAAGGTCTGGTAGAATTCTGAACTAAATCTATCTGGCACTGGGCTTGTTTTGGCTGAGAGGATTTTTTTATGACTTCTTCTATTTCCTTATGGGATATGGGCCTGTTTAGAAAGATTACCTGCTCTTGATTTAACTTTCTTATGTGGTATCTGTCTAGAAAACCATCCATTTCATCTAGAATTTCCAGTCTTGTTGCATATAGGCTTTTGTAGTAGGATCTGATTTTTTTTAATTTCCTCCATTTCTGTTGTTATATCTCCCTTTTCATTTCTGATTTTGTTAATTTGGATACTTTCTCTTGGCCCTTCAGTTAGTTTGGCTAGGGATTTATCTATCTTGTCAATTCTTTCAAAGAACCAGCTTTTGTTTTTGCTGATTCTTTTTATTGTTCTCCTTGTTTATATTTGGTTGATTTCAGCCCTGAGTTTGACTATTTTCTGCCTTCTGCTCCTCTTGGGTAAGTTCGCTTCTTTTTTGTTCTAAAGCTCTCAGGTGTACTGTTAAGTTGCTAGTGTAAGATCTCGTCCATTTGTTTATCAGTGCACTTACTGTGATGAATTTTCCTCTTAGAACTGCTTTCATTGTGTCCCATAAGTTTGGGTATGTTATGTCAACATTTTCATTAAATTCTAGGAAGTCTTTAATTTCTTTCTTTTTTTCATCCTTGACCAAACTATCATTGACTAAAGAGTTGTTCATATTCCACATGTATGTGGGTTTTCTGTTGCTTTTGCTCCTATTGAAGACCATCTTTATTCTGTAGTGGTCTGATAGGTTGCCTGGGGGATTATTTCAGTCTTCTTGTATTTGTTGAGGGTTGTTTTGTGACCAATTATATGGCTGCTTTTGGAGAACATACCATGAGGTGCTAAAAAGATGGTGTATTTTGTTTTGTTCTGTTCTGTTTTCGGGTTCAATGTTCTGTAGATATCTGTTAAATCCATTTGGTTCATAAACTCTATTAGTTTCAGTGTCTCTGTTTAGTTTCTGTTTCAACGACGTGTTCATTGGTGAGAGTGCTGTACTGACATCTCCCACAATTATTATATGGGGTTCAATGTTTCTTTTGAGCTTTCCTAATGTTTCTTTGAGGAATGTGATTACCCTTGCATTTGGGACATAGATGTTCAGAATTGAGACTTTCTCTTAGTGGATTTTCTCTTTGTTGAATATGAAACGTCCTTCCTTATCACATTTGATAACTTTTGGTTGAAAGTCTATTTTATTGGATATTAGGATGGCAACTCCACCTTGTTTCTTGGGACGTTTGCTTGGTAGATCTTTTTCCATCCTTTTACGCTAAGAATGTGTCTGTCTTTGTTAATGAGGTGTGTTTCCTGTATGCAGCAAAGTGCTGGATCTTGTTTACATATCCAGTCTGTTAGCTTATGTCTTTTTATAGACCAATTGAGTCCATTAATATTGACAGATATTAAAAACAGTTGACTAGTGGTTCCTGTTATACTCATTATGACACAACATGCTACAGTAAGCACAGGCACATACCATCATATCAAGGCTGGATGAGGCAACCATGTAGCAGAAAAAGGATTCTCAAAGCAGGCCAAAGAATCATAGATGGCCCCTGCTTCCAGTTAGGAATCCCAAAGTACTCAGCCATACCATATACCGATATAGTCCCCTTGATCTTGGAGCAGTTATGAATTCTGGATAGTTGATACTGTGATTCTTGGTCTTGCAGTGTCTCTGACCGCTCTGATCCTGCTTCCCCACACTCCATAGAAGGATCCACCTAATAGTTGGCTGTGAGAATATACATGTGCTCCCATCTGTTGAAGGATGAATTTTCTGTGGCCTCTCTGCTGATGAGGTTGCTAGGCTCTACTCTGAGAACACTGCAGTTAGGAAAAACTGTAGGTTTATTATTTTGTGGCTTAGTTGGGATCCGAATCCATCTATGTCAGGCCCTGACTACTTACAGAAGATGGTGTGTTCCAGCTCCATGTCTCTCATACTAGCAGTCTTCCTTTGGGTTATCCTCATAGATTCCATGGCGTTTCCATCACATTAGATTTCTATCTTGTCCTGAATTTCACCCTAATTGCAGTATTTTTCCCTTTCTTTCCACCCTACCTGATTCCTCTTGTTTCTAACCTTAACCAACTCCATGTCAACCCTTGATATCTATTCTACTTTCCATTCCCAGGTGATCCTTGAGTCTTCCTGTAAGCCCTCCATGATAAATAGCTTACCAAGATCTGTGGATTATATCATGATTAAACACTTTACCCTAATATCTACTTATAAGTGAGTACATACTATGGTTGTCTTTCTGGGTTTTGGTTATTTCACTCAGGATGATATCTTCTAGTTCATCCATTAGCCTGCAAATTTACCAATGGAATTGTTTTAGACGGCTCAGTGTTACTTTCTTTATAGTGTAAATGTATCACACATTTTACTATGCATTCTTTGGGTTATGGACATCTATGTTGTATTCATTTCCTGGCTATTATGTATAAAGCTGCCATGAGCACAGCTGAGCAAGTGTCCATGTTGTAGGCTAGAATATACTCTGGACCCAGAAGTGGAATAGCTGAGTTTTGGGGTATTTTGATTCTCAGTTTTCTGCGAAACTTCCATATTGTTATCAAAAGTGTTTGAACATATTCGCACTCCCACAGTAATGGAGGAGTGTTTTTGTTGATCCACATTCTCACTAGCATGAGCTGTCATTTGAGTTTTTTTATCCTACCCATTCTGACAGGTGTAAGATGGAGACTCAGAGTCCTTTTGATTTGCATTTCTCTGACAATAAGAACATTAAACATTTATCTTCTTTATTGGATATTTCTTATTTACATTTTAAAAGTTATTCCCTTTCCTAGATTCCTGTCCATAAGCCCACAATCAATCCCTCTCCTCTTCTTCTATAAGGGTGTTCCTCCTTCCCACCTCTCTGTCTTGACATTCCCCTACAATGGGGATCCAACCTCCTGTTGGTGCCCCAAAAGGCCATCCTCTCCTACATATGGAACTGGAGCCATGTAGTCTTTGAGTAGTGGTTTAGTTCCTAGTAGCTCTGATTGATTGGTATTGTTTTACTTATGAGGCAGCAAGCCCCTTTATCTCCTTCAATCCTTTCTCTAATTCCTCAAACAGGTACCCCGGTCTCAGTTCAATGTTTTGCTGCTAGCATTTGCTTCTATTTGTCAGGCTCTGGTTGAGCCTCTTAGGAGACAGCTATATCAGGCTCCTGTCAGCATACGTGTCTAGGTTTCATAAATATTATCTAGTTTTGGTATATATATGTTTCTCTTTTTATTCTTTTTTCTCATTTTTATTAAACTGGGTATTACTTATTTTCTTATTTACATTACAAATATTATTTATTTTTCAGGTTTTCTGTCCATCAGTCCCCTAACCCCTCCCTCTCCCCTTCGTATGGGTGTTCCCCTCCACATCTATCCCCCATTGCTGCTCCCCCCAACAATCCCCTACAGTGGGGGTCCAACCTTGGCAGGATCAAGGGTTTCCCCTTCCACTGGTTCCCCAACAAGGCTATTCACTGTTACATATGCAGTTAGAGCCCAGGGTCAGTGCAAGTATAGTCTTGGGGTAGTGGTATGGTCCCTGGATGCTCTGGTTGGTTGGCATTGTTGTTCTTATGGAGTTGCAAGCTCCATCAGCTCTTTCAGTCCTTTTTTAATTCTTCCAATGGGGTCCTGTTCTCAGTTCAGTGGTTTGCTGCTAGCTTTTAACACTATATTTGACATGTTCTGGCTGTGTCTCTCAGAAGAGATCTATCTCTGGTTCCTGTCAGCATGCACTTCTTAGCTTCATCCATCTTATCTAGTTTTGGTGACTGTATATATAAGGGCCACATGTGGGGCAGGCTCTGAATGGCCATTCCTTTAGTCTCTGCTCTAAACTTTGTCTCCCTATCCCCTCCTATTGATATTTTTTGTTACCCTTTTAAAGAAGGAGTGAAGCATGTGCACTTTGGTCATCATTCTTGAGTTTCATGTAGTCCATGCACTGCACCTTGGGGAATTCGAACATTTGGGCTAATATCCACTTATCAATGTGTGCATACAATGTGTGTTTTTCTATAATTGGGTTACCTCACTCAGCAGGATATATTCTGGTTCTATAGATTTGCCTATGAATTTCATGAAGTAATAGTTTTTGACAGCTGAGAAGTACTGCATTGTATAGACATACCAAATTTACTGTATGCATTCCTCTGTTAAAGGGCATCTGGATTCTTTCCAGCTTCTGGCTATTATATGTAAGGCTGCTATGAACATAGTGGAGCATGTGTCTTTGCTGTATGTTGAAGCATCTTTTGGGTATATGCCCACAGGAGGTATAACTGTGTGCTCAGGTAGTGCAATGTCCAATTTCTGAATAAATATAGACTGATTTCCAGAGAGGGTGTACCAGTTTGCAATCCCACCAACAATGGATGAGTGTTCCTCTTTCTCCACATTTTTGCCATCATCTGCTGTCACCTGAGTATTTGATCTTATCCATTCTGTCTGGTGTAAGGTGGAATCTCAGGGTAGTTTTGATTTGCATTTCCCTGATGGTTAACATTTCTTTAGGTGTTTCGCAGCCATTCAATATTCCTCAGCTGTGAATTCTTTGTTTAAATCTGCACCCCATTTTTAATAGGGTTATTTGGCTGTCTGGAGTCTAACTTCATGAGTTCTTTGTACATTTTGTATAGTAGCCCTCTATTGGATATAGGATTGGCAAAGATCTTTTCCCAATCTGTTAGTTGCTGTTTTGTCCTAATGATGGTGTCCTTTTGCTTTACAAAAGCTTTGCAGTTTTATGAGGCCCCACTTGTCCATTCTGGATCTTAGAGCATAAGCCATTGCTGTTCTCTTCAGGGAATTTTCCCCAGTAACCATGTGTTTGAGAGTCTTCCCCATTTTTTCTTTTATGAAGCTGAGTACATCTGGTTTGGTGTGCAGTGTCTTGATCCACTTGGACTTAAGCTTTGTACAGGGTGATAAGAGTGGATCGATCTCCATTCTTCTACATGCCAACATCCAGTTGAACCGGTACCATTTGTTGAAAATGCTGTCTTTTTTCCATTGGATGCCTTTGCCTCCTTTGTCAAAAATCAAGTGACCGTAAGTGTTTGGGTTCATTTCTGGGTCGTCAATTCTATTCCACTGGTCTATCTGCCTGTCTCTGTACCAATACCATACAGTTTTTTTTATCACTATTGCTCTGTAATACTGCTTGAGTTCAGGGATAGTGATTCCCCCAGAAGTCCTTTTATTGTTTTATTGTTGAGGATAGTTTTAGCTATCCTGGATTTTTTGTTATTCCAGATGAATTTGCAAATTGTTCTGTCTAACTCTATGAAGAATTGGATTGGAATTTTGATGGGGATTGCATTGAATCTGTAGACCTCTTTTGGTAAAATGGTCATTTTTACTATAATAATTCTGCCAATCCATGAACATGGGAGGTCTTTCTATCTTCTGAGATCTTCTTCAATTTCTATCTTCAGAGACTTGCAGTTCTTATCATACAGATCATTCACTTGCTTAAATAAAATCACACCTAGGTATTTTATGTTATTAAGGATTATTATGAAGGGTGCCATTTCCCTAATTTATTTCTCAGTCTGTTTATCCTTTGAGTCGAGCAAGTCTACTGATTTATTTGAGTTAATTTTATACCCAGACACTTTGCTGAAGTTTATCAGGCTTACTAGTTTTCTGGTGAAACTTTAGGGGTTACTAAACTATACAAACTTATCTTCAAAGAGAGATGTTTTTACTTCTTCCTTTACAATGTGTATCCATCTGACCCCCTTTTGTTATCTGATTGCTATGTCTGGGACTTAGAGAACTATAATGAATTAGTATGGAGAGAGTGGGCAGATTCATCTAGTCCCTGATTTTAGAGGGATTGCTTCCAGTTTCTCTCCATTTAGTTTAATGTTAGCTACCGGTTTGCTTTATGTGGCCTTTACTATGTTTAGTTAAGGGACTTGAATTCCTCTACTTTCTCAGACTTTTATCATGAAAGGGTGTTGAATTTTATCCAATGCTTTCTCAGCATCTAATGAAATGATCATGTGGTTTTTATCTTTGAGTTTGTTTATATGGTGGGTTACATTGATATTTTTCCATATATTGAATGATCCCTGCATAACTGGGATGAAACCTACTTGATCATGATGGATGATCATCTTAATATGTTCTTGGATTCGAGTCGCAAGAAATTCATTGAGTTCTTTTGTGTTATTATGCATAAGAGAAATTGATCTGAAGTTCTCTTTCTTTGTTAGGTCTTTGTGTGGTTTAAGACTAATTGTGTTTCATAGAAGGAATTTGGTAGTGCTCCGTCTCTTTCAATTTTGTAGAATAGGTTGGACAGTATTGGTATGAGATCTTTTATGAAGGTCTGATAGAATTCTGCACTAAACCCATCTCGTCCTGGATGCTTTTTGGTTGGGAGATTTTAATGAATGCTTCTAACTCTTTGGGAGTTATGGGGTTGTTTAGATTGTTTATCTGTTCCTGATTTAATTTTGGTACCTGTTTTTTTTTTCATTTCCTCCAGATTTTCAAGTTTTGTTGAATGTACATTTTGTAGTAGGATATGATGATTTTTTATTTCCTCAGATTCTGTTGTTATGTCTTCAGTTTCTTTTCTGATTTTGTCAATTTGGACACACTCTCTGTGCTCTTTGGTTAGTCTGGCTAAGGGTTTATTTATTTTCTTGATTTTCTCACAGAACCAGCTTTTGGTTTTGTTGATTCTTTGTATAGCTTTTTGTTTCTACTTGGTTGATTACAGTCCTGAGTTTGATTATTTCCTCCCTTTTACTCTTCTTGGGTATATTTGCTTCTTTTTGTTCTAGAGATTTTATGTGTGCTGTCAAGATTGTAATTTATGTTCACTCCTATTTCTTTCTGCAGGCACGAAGAGCTATGAGTTTTTCTCTTAGCACTGATTTCATGTATCCCGTAAGATTGAGTATGTTGTACCTTCATTTTCATTAAATTCTAAGAAGTCTTTAATTTCTTTCTTTCTTTCTTCCTTGACCACGTTATCATTCAGTAAAACATTTTTCAACTTCCTTGTATATGTGGGCCTTCTTTCCTTATTGTTGTTATTGAAGACCAGCCTTAGTCTGTGGTGATCTGATA
Organism: Rattus norvegicus; assembly: GCF_021556685.1. NCBI lineage: Eukaryota > Metazoa > Chordata > Mammalia > Rodentia > Muridae > Rattus > Rattus norvegicus. The sequence continues at coordinate 25,851,133 of NC_141554.1, forward strand.
GGTTTCATAGAATTATTAATATCTTTCTGTATCTACTGAGGCTTGTTTTGTGACCTATTATATGGTCAATATTGGAGATGGTACCATGAGGTGGTAAGAAGAGGCTATATCCTTTTGTTTTAGGATGTAATGTTATATAAATATCTGCTAAGCCCATTCGGTTTACAGATTCTGTTAGTCCCTCTATGTCTCTGTCGAATTTCTGTTTCCATGATCTGTCCATTGATGAGAGTGGGGTGTTGAAATCTCCTACTATTACCGTGTGAGGTGCAGTGTGTGGTTTGAGCTTTAATAAGGTTTCTTTTATGAATATAGGTGCCCTTGTATTTGGAGCATAGATATTTAGGATTGAGAGTTCACCTTGGTGGGTTTTTCCTTTGATGAATATAAAGTGTCCTTCCCTATCATTTTTGATGGCTTTTGGTTGAAAGTCGATTTTATTTGATATTAGAATGGCTACTCCATCTTGCTTCTTTGGACCATTTGATTTGAAATTGGTTTTCCAGCATTTTAATCTAAGGTAGTTTTTATCCTTTTCTCTGAAGTGTGTTTCCTGTAGGCCGTCAAATGCTAGGTCCTCTTTACGTACCCAGTCTGTTAATCTGTGTCTTTTTATTGGGGAATTTAATCCATTGATGTTGAGAGATATTAAGGAATAGTGATTGCTCCTTTATGTTATTTTTGTATTTAGCTGTGGGATTATGTTTGTGTGTTTCCCTTTTCTTGGTTATTTTTTGCAATGATATCACATTCTTTCTTTTTCTGTGGTGTAGTTTCCCTCCTTTTGTTGGGCTTTTCCATTTATTATCCTTTGTAAGACTGGATTTGTAGAAAGATATTGTGTAAATTTGCTTTCATCATGGGATGTCTTGTTTTCTCCATCTATGATATTTGAGAGTTTTGCTGGATATAGTAGCCTGGACTGGCATTTGTGTTCTCCTAGGATCTGTATGACATCTTTCTAGAATTTTCTGGCTTTCATAGTCTCTGGTGAGAAATCTGGTATAATTCTGATAGGTCTGCCTTTATATGTTCCTTGACCTTTTTCCCTTACTGCTTTTAATATTCTTTCGTTGTTTTGTGCGTTTGGTGTTTTGACTATTATGTGACAGGAGTAATTTCTTTTCTGGTCCACTCTATTTGTAGTTCAATAGGCTTCTTGTATGTTTATGGGCATCTCTTTCTTTATGTGAGGGATGTTTTCTACTATTATTTTGTTGAATATATTTACTGGCCCTTTAAGTTTGGAGTCTTTACTCCCTCCTATAACTATTATCCTTAGGTTTGATCTTCTCAGTGTGTCCTGGATTTCTGTATGTTTTGGGCCAGGAGCTTTTTCTGTTTTACTTTATCCATTTCCTTCTGTCACTACTTATACATGGCCTTGACCTTACCCAGTGAGGATCAATTTTGCCTAAGGAATGGAGATTATAGATATTTTTCTTAATCTGTCATTGGCACCCACCACAGGATCCTTGAAAATCTTTTTTGATTCATTGGCTTCTCTCCTTCAGGGTTTGGAGTCCAAATTTGAAGGCAAAGTATTCTGGAGGCTTCCATGTTCTTCTTCATGGAATGTGAATCCAGTACTCCTACACAGAAATTTCCTTCCATATAGGAAGGCAGCTGTGGTTTGTTTTTCACTATTCTAAAGATTTCTAGAACTGTATGTGTTGTTCACATGCTCTTTCACAAAAAGAAGCCTGGTCCTCCCGACAATCTTTTCTTTGTCTATTCTGTTAGCAGCTGTATTGACCTATTTGTGTTAAGCACCAGGATGTAGTATTGCAATGTTGAAGCAATGTTGAAGAACTTAGTCAAGAATAGCCTCGCAAATGCTCAGAAAAACGTTGTTATGATAGTACCAATGGTAAAAGGAAATGTTTGCCTGACAATAGGTTCCAATTCCATGCCAAGGGATCTCCTTGTCACTTCCTGGATGAATGTGATTATCAAACTAAACAAATCATATATCAGTGTTTAACAAAAGCACATAAATTTAAGGGACATGGTACAGTAACATTTACAGAACTCTAGATAATTCTTACCAAATTCTTACTGAAATCACCATGTTATGGGCATTATTGGTCCATGGCTCTAACTTCATCCTTCTGGAGGGAAAGACAAGTAGATTGCTGTGTGTCTATGACCAGCCTTGAGTATGGGAGGTGCTGGTGAGACCCACATACTGAGTGACATCCAATCTCAAAAGAAACTAACTATATAACCACAAAAAAGCATTCAGGAATGCAAAACTCTATGTGAGTTTCATGAATGATTGACATTTCCAAATAAAGTCCTGATAAGAAGCAATTTGTAGAGGACCCATGGATTGTGTGCTCTTAATTGTTTTGGTTTTTTTAACCTAAGTTTTTTCTTTTGGAGAATGCTATGCCTGAGAGGACATTTATACCATTTTTACCCCTCCTTCTTCCTGAGAGAACTGCTCAAACATTCCCTCTCAGATTTTTCTCAATTTCAAGATCTCTTCTTCTGTGTTTGGGGTAGTTGCACAGGCACACATGTTTGCTCCTATGGGAATACACAGAGATGCATAGACAGATTCCTACAATCCCTCTGAAACTGTTATATATTCCTCCCATTTTTTATAGGAGTAGGGCTTACCAGGTAAGTTTGAGTAACTAATCATGATGTCACTTTTGCCGAGAATTAATTCTCCCTCTTTTGTCAGCCATATAAAGTCTGTAACTCTTTGTCTAAGGGAATAAGGTCTCATGAAATTTCCCCCATCAGCATTGGCACATTGAATACTGTGACCATGATACAAGTCTATGATTATACAAACATAGTGTTGAGATTTCATTGGCTGCATCATCTAATCACATATAGAGGATACTATGTCCATGTTCACATCCTGATCTTCTGGCTTTTACAATCTTCCCACTTCTTTGGCTGTGGTTTTCCATGACTCATGGCTGTAGATGGTCCTACATAGATGCACCAGTGTGAGTAATTGTGTAATAAATGCTGGGATTTTCCTCAATTCTTTTAAGCCATGTCACCCACCAATATCTTTCTTTATTGCACAGCTCTCAGAATACATTCTTGTGTGTCATATTTCTATCACTTAACTAATAGCAACACAGTTAAAAGGTGGTCCTCAGGAGTTTCCCTGCAAGGTTTGAAGTCAACAACTCCCTACTTCTTGAGGATTCCATTACAAACTGAGGAGAGAAATTTTTCCACTATGGACTGAGGCTATTGGTTGAAGCTTTCTAATCTTTCCTTTTATACAAGTAAGCATAAAGTGCCAATCCCTTTAAACACAATGTCTGCACTGAAACCAACTGTTTCCTACCTCACTCCTTCTCCACTTGATGCACAGAAGAGAGAAGCATGTGGTTGAGAACAACTCAGATACCATCACCATAGAAAGGGAGGTTTCATCTAACATATGCATGTGAATGTAGAAACGCGTGTCCTTGAACATTGCTTAATAATATTGGAAACTTGTGTCCTGGGATTCTGAACTATAGTTATGCTGCCTTGTGAAAGCATTCATAAGAATATATAAATGCCAAAACTAGTTTGGGTAAAAACTAGTCTCTGGTGACTCAGATCAGCCATAAATTCATATGGTAAACTGGTCTCTGAAACATCCATGAATTCCACATGTAAATACAGTGTGTCCCTGAACTGATAGTCCTTTTTCTTTAAAAACACCAAACTCTCCTCGCCTATAAAAACACTTATAAACTGAAAGTGGAGGATGCTTATCACCATCCTGCTTTGGCCAGCAGCCCAACTGACATCAATATTCATAGATAAAACTCAATGTATCTTATGCTGGCATCTTAGGTACCATGGAATACCAGTACATGGGAAAAGTGCCAGGGTGTATTTCAGCTGTAGAACAACTGTTAACCATGCAAGGGCTCTGAGTTCCATGCCCAGCAAGATAGGATGAAGTCAAGTTACTGCATCTGTAAGTGATTGTGAATGTAGATGTCACAAGTAATCAGGTCTGAGGATGCTGTGAGATGCTAACTGAAGCAATCACATCCAGTAGCCTCCACGGAAATCAGATTTATTCTTCTCATCAAAATCTCCTAGTGGATAGGCTCAAGAGATCCTCTCTTTGTCTCTGTCCATGTCTCTTTGATTTTCCTTCAATCAACTTCTTTATATGTGCTACTTCTACTGATGAGCTGGCTTCATCATGCCATTCAGTTATTCTGACTACAACTGTATGTATCTGGGCTCATAAACACTAGTTCTAGAAATCATCATGCTATGCCTTTGTGCTTGCTCAGGGTTTTCCTTGTTACTCATACATTACTCTGTACAACCCTCTGTTATATTTCTGATCATTTGTTCTGAAATATCATGTTGATGTGGAGAGGGCATGGGTCATAGCTTTCTTGTTTGAATGAGCCCAACATAAAACTGTTCACAGTGGATATGGGCCTCAGAAATGTGAATTGTACAAATATATCTAACTTCACACACAGGTGATACTCAGTTTGAAACAAACTTAGGTTCCTGTGGGTAATTTCTTTCCTTCACTACAGTTTTATAAATGTAGGTATCGTATTTTTTGCATGTGGGAAATTGTAGTTTTTAAGGGAGCGTAAGTTCTAGTTATATAAGTAATCCAGAAAGCATTTAATAAAGATGAATTATTTTAGAGACCTTCATTCATTCTCATGTAATAGCAAGTTAAGGAACAGATTCAAACAGGTAGAGAGAGAGACCTTGGAACACTCAGTATTAAATGGGATCTCAGCATCAGATGCTTCCTCTGGGACCCAGGCCATCCTACAGAATAGTAGGTCGAAAGATTGTAAGAGCCAGAGGGCATGGTGTACATCAGGAGAACAAGGCCCTCTAAATCAGCATGAACAAAGCTCATGTGAGCCAAGAGTGACTGAACTGGCATCCCTAGGGTCTACACTGGTATATACCAGGTCCTCTGCCTACGTATTGTATCTGATGCTTTATTGTTTTCATGAGACTCCTGAGTACCCTGTGAAGTATAAGTGAGTCTCTACTTCTTTCTTCTTTTTTTGTCATTGTATATTGTGCAACTTCAACGAGATCATATTTCTTTTTCCTTATTGTATTTTGTTTTGTTATATTTTCTTATTATCTATTAGCATCCTCTTATTTCCAATGAGAGACAGAAAGTGAGTGGATCCAGATGGGAGGGTGGTGCTGAGGAACTGGGAGAGGTGGAGGGATGGGACATCATAATAAAACAAGGTATAGTGTGTGAGAAAAGAATATACTTTTCAATAAGAATTTTTAAAAAATGAAAAGATTCTTTTCCGGTTTCTGTCTACGCCCGGAGGTGACTTGGTCCCACAGCACTCTGTTACTAATACCGTGAGGAAGAGATCTAGAATCTCAGAAGAATGAAAAATCTGAGAGCTCAGAGGAGACAAATTCTACTTCTCATATTCCTATATCAAAAGGAACCAGCCTAGGGGCCTCTGGACACAGGAACTTAGAAGCAGTCAGGGAGAGGATCCTTCTGCATCCAAAGCTGAAAGACTGCCACCAGGAGTGCTAACACAGATGAGAGCAGAGGTAAGACAAACAATTGTGTTCCAAGGGACCTGCCTGGAGCCTTCACACACACAAACCTAGGAGCAGTTTGGGAAAGGACACTTCTATTCTCTGACTGTACCCCAAGGTGAACCGGGGTCACAGTTCTCTGTACCCAGATCCTGATGGGAGAAAGCCAGTCACCATAAGTGCTGACATACAGGCTTACAAAGGTCAAACCACTACCAGAGACAGTAAGACCAGCTAACAACAGAGACAAGCAGATGGTGAGAGGCAATTCCAGGAAGCTAAACAACAGAAACCAAGAATGCTTGGAAACATCAAAGCCCAGTTCTCCCACCAAAGCAAATACTCACTGGAAAAAGAAAGATTTGAATTTAAAATCACATATCAGGATGATGATAGTGGGCTTTAAGAAGGTAAAGATGGGACACCCGCGGATCCCAGCCCGCAGCAGCTCTCTGCTCCCAGACCAGGTGAGAGAGAGACACAACCGCCTGGTCAGGTGGGCACTCCTGAGGCTGCAGAGCGGAAGAGACCACCAACACTGCTCACCCCTGCCCACATCCCTGGCCCAAGAGGAAAATGTATAAGGCCTCTGGGCTCCCGTGGGGGAGGGCCCAGGAGCGGCAGGACCCCTGCCTGAGACACCTCCGGAACCTGATAGAAACAGACCGGATAAACAGTTCTCTGCACCCAAATCCCGTGGGAGGGAGAGCTAAACCTTCAGAGAGGCAGACAAGCCTGGGAAACCAGAAGAGACTGCTCCCTGCACACACATCTCGGACGCCAGAGGAAAAAGCCAAAGACCATCTGGAACCCTGGTGCACTGAAGCTCCCGGAAGGGGTGGCACAGGTCTTCCTGGTTGCTGCCGCTGCAGAGAGCCCCTGGGCAGCACCCCACGAGCGAACCTGAGCCTCGGGACCACAGGTAAGACCAACTTTTCTGCTGCAAGTGATCTGCCTGGTGAACTCAAGACACAGGCCCACAGGAACAGCTGAAGACCTGTAGAGAGGAAAAACTACACGCCCGAAAGCAGAACACTCTGTCCCCATAACTGACTGAAAGAGAGGAAAACAGGTCTACAGCACTCCTAACACACAGGCTTATAGGACAGTCTAGCCACTGTCAGAAATAGCAGAACAAAGTAACACTAGAGATAATCTGATGGCGAGAGGCAAGCGCAGGAACCCAAGCAACAGAAACCAAGACTACATGGCACCATCGGAGCCCAATTCTCCCATCAAAACAAACATGGAATATCCAAACACACCAGAAAAGCAAGATCTAGTTCCAAAATCATTTTTGATCATGATGCTGGAGGACTTCAAGAAAGACATGAAGAACTCCCTTAGAGAACAAGTAGAAGCCTACAGAGAGGAATCGCAAAAATGCCTGAAAGAATCGCAAAAATCCCTGAAAGAATTCCAGGAAAACATAAATAAACAAGTAGAAGCCCATAGAGAGGAGACACAAAAATCCCTGAAAGAATTCCAGGAAAACATAAATAAACAAGTAGAAGCCCATAGAGAGGAGACTCAAAAATCCCTAAAAGAATTCCAGGAAAACACAATCAAACAGTTGAAGGAATTAAAAATGGAAATAGAAGCAATCAAGAAAGAACACATGGAAACAACCCTGGATATAGAAAACCAAAAGAAGAGACAAGGAGCTGTAGATACAAGCTTCACCAACAGAATACAAGAGATGGAAGAGAGAATCTCAGGAGCAGAAGATTCCATAGAAATCATTGACTCAACTGTCAAAGATAATGTAAAGCGGAAAAAGCTACTGGTCCAAAACATACAGGAAATCCAGGACTCAATGAGAAGATCAAACCTAAGGATAATAGGTACAGAAGAGAGTGAAGACTCCCAGCTCAAAGGACCAGTAAATATCTTCAACAAAATCATAGAAGAAAACTTCCCTAACCTAAAAAAAGAGATACCCATAGACATACAAGAAGCCTACAGAACTCCAAATAGATTGGACCAGAAAAGAAATACCTCCCGTCACATAATTGTCAAAACACCAAACGCACAAAATAAAGAAAGAATATTAAAAGCAGTAAGGGAAAAAGGTCAAGTAACATATAGAGGGAGACCTATCAGAATCACACCAGACTTCTCACCAGAAACTATGAACGCCAGAAGATCCTGGACTGATGTCATACAGACCCTAAGAGAACACAAATGCCAGCCCAGGTTACTGTATCCAGCAAAACTCTCAATTAACATTGATGGAGAAACCAAGATATTCCATGACAAAACCAAATTTACACAATATCTTTCTACAAATCCAGCACTACAAAGGATAATAAATGGTAAAGCCCAACATAAGGAGGCAAGCTATACCCTAGAAGAAGCAAGAAACTAATCGTCTTGGCAACAAAACAAAGAGAATGAAAGCACACAAACATAACCTCACATCCAAATATGAATATAAAGGGAAACAATAATCACTATTCCTTAATATCTCTCAATATCAATGGCCTCAACTCCCCAATAAAAAGACATAGATTAACAAACTGGATACGCAACGAGGACCCTGCATTCTGCTGCCTACAGGAAACACACCTCAGAGACAAAGACAGACACTACCTCAGAGTGAAAGGCTGGAAAACAACTTTCCAAGCAAATGGTCAGAAGAAGCAAGCTGGAGTAGCCATTCTAATATCAAATAAAATCAATTTCCAACTAAAAGTCATCAAAAAAGATAAGGAAGGACACTTCATATTCATCAAAGGAAAAATCCACCAAGATGAACTCTCAATCCTAAATATCTATGCCCCAAATACAAGGGCACCTACATATGTAAAAGAAACCTTACTAAAGCTCAAAACACACATTGCACCTCACACAATAATAGTGGGAGATTTCAACACCCCACTCTCATCAATGGACAGATCATGGAAACAGAAATTAAACAGTGATGTCGACAGACTAAGAGAAGTCATGAGCCAAATGGACCTACCGGATATTTATAGAACATTCTATCCTAAAGCAAAAGGATATACCTTCTTCTCAGCTCCTCATGTTACTTTCTCCAAAATTGACCATATAATTGGTCAAAAAACGGGCCTCAACAGGTACAGAAAGATACAAATAATCCCATGCGTGCTATTGGACCACCACGGCCTAAAACTGGTCTTTAATAACAGTAAGGGAAGAATGCCCACATATACGTGGAAATTGAACAATGCTCTACTCAATGATAACCTGGTCAAGGAAGAAATAAAGAAAGAAATTAAAAACTTTTTAGAATTTAATGAAAATGAAGATACAGCATACCCAAACTTATGGGACACAATGAAAGCTGTGCTAAGAGGAAAACTCATAGCGCTGAGTGCCTGCAGAAAGAAACAGGAAAGAGCATATGTCAGCAGCTTGACAGCACACCTAAAAGCTCTAGAACAAAAAGAAGCAAATACACCCAGGAGGAGTAGAAGGCAGGAAATAATCAAACTCAGAGCTGAAATCAACCAAGTAGAAACAAAAAGGACCATAGAAAGAATCAACAGAACCAAAAGTTGGTTCTTTGAGAAAATCAACAAGATAGATAAACCCTTAGCCAGACTAACGAGAGGACACAGAGAGTGCGTCCAAATTAACAAAATCAGAAATGAAAAGGGAGACATAACTACAGATTCAGAGGAAATTCAAAAAATCATCAGATCTTACTATAAAAACCTATATTCAACAAAATTTGAAAATCTTCAGGAAATGGACAATTTCCTAGACAGATACCAGGTATCGAAGTTAAATCAGGAACAGATAAACCAGTTAAACAACCCCATAACTCCTAAGGAAATAGAAGCAGTCATTAAAGGTCTCCCAACCAAAAAGAGCCCAGGTCCAGACGGGTTTAGTGCAGAATTCTATCAAACCTTCATAGAAGACCTCATACCAATATTATCCAAACTATTCCACAAAATTGAAACAGATGGAGCCCTACCGAATTCCTTCTACGAAGCCACAATTACTCTTATACCTAAACCACACAAAGACCCAACAAAGAAAGAGAACTTCAGACCAATTTCCCTTATGAATATCGACGCAAAAATACTCAATAAAATTCTGGCAAACCGAATTCAAGAGCACATCAAAACAATCATCCACCATGACCAAGTAGGCTTCATCCCAGGCATGCAGGGATGGTTTAATATACGGAAAACCATCAACGTGATCCATTATATAAACAAACTGAAAGAACAGAAGCACATGATCATTTCATTAGATGCTGAGAAAGCATTTGACAAAATTCAACACCCCTTCATGATAAAAGTCCTGGAAAGAATAGGAATTCAAGGCCCATACCTAAACATAGTACAAGCCATATACAGCAAACCAGTTGCTAACATTAAACTAAATGGAGAGAAACTTGAAGCAATCCCACTAAAATCAGGGACTAGACAAGGCTGCCCACTCTCTCCCTCCTTATTCAATATAGTTCTTGAAGTTCTAGCCAGAGCAATCAGACAACAAAAGGAGATCAAGGGGATACAGATCGGAAAAGAAGCAGTCAAAATATCACTATTTGCAGATGACATGATAGTATATTTAAGTGATCCCAAAAGTTCCACCAGAGAACTACTAAAGCTGATAAACAACTTCAGCAAAGTGGCTGGGTATAAAATTAACTCAAATAAATCAGTTGCCTTCCTCTATACAAAAGAGAAACAAGCCGAGAAAGAAATTAGGGAAACGACACCCTTCATAATAGACCCAAATATTATAAAGTACCTCGGTGTGACTTTAACCAAGCAAGTAAATGATCTGTACAATAAGAACTTCAAGACACTGAGGAAAGAAATTGAAGAAGACCTCAGAAGATGGAAAGATCTCCCATGCTCATGGATTGGCAGGATTAATATAGTAAAAATGGCCATTTTACCAAAAGCAATCTACAGATTCAATGCAATCCCCATCAAAATACCAATCCAATTCTTCAAAGAGTTAGACAGAACAATTTGCAAATTCATCTGGAATAACAAAATACCCAGGATAGCTAAAGCTATCCTCAACAATAAAAGGACTTCAGGGGGAATCACTATCCCTGAACTCAAGCAGTATTACAGAGCAATAGTGATAAAAACTGCATGGTATTGGTACAGAGACAGACAGATAGACCAATGGAATAGAACTGAAGACCCAGAAATGAACCCACACACCTATGGTCACTTGATTTTTGACAAAGGAGCCAAAACCATCCAATGGAAAAAAGATAGCATTTTCAGCAAATGGTGCTGGTTCAACTGGAGGGCAACATGTAGAAGAATGCAGATCGATCCATGCTTATCACCCTGTACAAAGCTTAAGTCCAAGTGGATCAAGGACCTCCACATCAAACCAGACACACTCAAACTAATAGAAGAAAAACTAGGGAAGCATCTGGAACACATAGGCACTGGAAAAAATTTCCTGAACAAAACACCAATGGCTTATGCTCTAAGATCAAGAATCGACAAATGGGATCTCATAAAACTGCAAAGCTTCTGTAAGGCAAAGGACACTGTGGTTAGGACAAAACGGCAACCAACAGATTGGGAAAAGATCTTTACCAATCCTACAACAGATAGAGGCCTTATATCCAAAATATACAAAGAACTCAAGAAGTTAGACCGCAGGGAAACAAATAACCCTATTAAAAAATGGGGTTCAGAGCTAAACAAAGAATTCACAGCTGAGGAATGCCGAATGGCTAGAAACACCTAAAGAAATGTTCAACATCTTTAGTCATAAGGGAAATGCAAATCAAAACAACCCTGAGATTTCACCTCACACCAGTGAGAATGGCTAAGATCAAAAACTCAGGTGACAGCAGATGCTGGCGAGGATGTGGAGAAAGAGGAACACTCCTCCATTGTTGGTGGGATTGCAGACTGGTAAAACCATTCTGGAAATCAGTCTGGAGGTTCCTCAGAAAATTGGACATTGAACTGCCTGAGGATCCAGCTATACCTCTCTTGGGCATATACCCAAAAGATTCCTCAACATATAAAAGAGACACGTGCTCCACTATGTTCATCGCAGCCTTATTTATAATAGCCAGAAAATGGAAAGAACCCAGATGCCCTTCAACAGAGGAATGGATACAGAAAATGTGGTACATCTACACAATGGAATATTACTCAGTTATCAAAAACAACGAGTTTATGAAATTCATAGGCAAATGGTTGGAACTGGAAAATATCATCCTGAGTGAGCTAACCCAATCGCAGAAAGACATACATGGTATGCACTCATTGATAAGTGGCTATTAGCCCAAATGCTTGAATTACCCTAGATCCCTAGAACAAACGAAACTCAAGACGGATGATCAAAATGTGAATGCTTCACTCCTTCTTTAAATGAGGAAAAAGAATACCCTTGGCAGGGAAGGGAGAGGCAAAGATGAAAACAGAGACTGAAGGAACACCCATTCAGAGCCTGCCCCACATGTGGCCCATACATATACAGCCACCCAATTAGACAAGATGGATGAAGCAAAGAAGTGAAGACCGACAGGAGCCGGATGTAGATCGCTCCTGAGAGACACAGCCAGAATACAGCAAATACAGAGGCGAATGCCAGCAGCAAACCACTGAACTCAGAATAGGTCCCCTGTTGAAGGAATCAGAGAAAGAACTGGAAGAGCTTGAAGGGGCTCGAGACCCCAAAAGTACAACAATGCCAAGCAACCAGAGCTTCCAGGGACTAAGCCACTACCTAAAGACTATACATGGACTGACCCTGGACTCTGACCCCATATGTAGCAATGAATATCCTAGTAAGAGCACCAGTGGAAGGGGAAGCCCTGGGTCCTGCTAAGACTGAACCCCCAGTGAACTAGTCTATGGGGGGAGGGCGGCAATGGGGGGAGGGTTGGGAGGGGAACACCCATAAGGAAGGGGAGGGGGGAGGGGAATGTTTGCCCGGAAACCGGGAAAGGGAATAACATTCGAAATGTATACAAGAAATACTCAAGTTAATAAAAAAAAAAAAGAAACTATTTGGGCAAACCAGAAAAAAAAAAGAAGGTAAAGATGGAAAAAAAGAGAGAAAAAAGAAGGTCATAAATAACTCCCTTAAAGAAATATACAATGCAGGTAAACAAGTAGAAGCCCTTAGAAAGGAAACACAAAAATCACTCAAAGAATTACAGGAAAACACAACCAAACAGATTATGGAATTGAACAAAATCATCCAGGATCTAAAAAAGAAAAAAATAAAAAAGGGAAGAAATCACAGAGTGAGACAACTGTGGGGATAGAAAACTTAGGAAAATGGCAGTAGACATAGACACAAACACCACCAACACAATAAAAGAAATAGAAGAGAGAATCTCAGGGGCAGAAGATACCATAGAAAATATTGACACAAGCATCAAAAAATGTAAAATATAGAAAGCTACTAACCCAAATAATGCAAGAAATCCAGTACACAATGTGAAGAACAAACATGAGGATAATTGGTATAGAGGAGATTGAAGAATCCCAAAGTAAGTATAGGGCCGCTGGGAAAAGGAAGATAGGGGCACTCAAGCGGCAGGTCCCCTGCAGTTCAGACACCACCCGGATCTGAAGGGACCTGGTCAACAGCTCCCTGCACCCAAATCCCATGGGAAGGAGAGCTAACCCTTGAAAGAGGCAGACAAGCCTGGGAAGCCAGAAGAGACTACACTCTGCCCACATTTCTGACACCAGAGGAAAACACCTAACACGTTCTGGGACACCTGTGCAATAAAGAAAGCACAAAGGGAGACAACCATGGATATAGAAAAGGAAAGGAAGAGACAAGGAGTCATAGATACAAGAATCACCAACAGAATACAAGAGATAGAAGAGAGAATCTCAGGAGCAGAAGATTCCATAGAAATCATCAAAAGTGTCAAAGATCATGTAAAATGGAAAAAGATACTGGTACAAAACTTACAAGAAATCCAGGATTCAATGAGGAGATCAAACTTAATGATAATAGGTATGGAAGAGAGTGAAGACACTGAGCTTAAAGAACCAGTAAATATCTTCAACGAAATCATAGAAGAAATCTTCCCTAACATAAAGAAAGAGATACCCATAAACATACAAGAAGCCTACAGAACTCCAAATAGATTGGACCAGAAAAGAAACTACTCCCATCACATAATAGTCAAGATACCAAATGCACAAAACAAAGAAAGAATATTAAAAGCAGTAAGGGAAAAAGGTCAAGTAACATATAAAGGCAGACCTATCAGAATTACACCAGACGTCTCACCAGAGACTATGAAAGCCAGAAGATCTTGGACAGAGGTCATACAGACCCTAAGAGAATGCCAACCCAGGTTACTGTATCCAGGAAAACTCTCAATTAGCATAGATGGAGAAACCAAGGTATTCCATGACAAAACCAAATTTACACAATATCTTTCTACAAATCCAGCCCTACAAAGGATAATACATGGTAAAGCCCAACATAAGGAGGCTAGCTACACTCTAGAAAAAGCAAGAAACTAATCGTCTTGGCAACAAAACAAAGAGAAGAAAAACACACAAACATAATCTCACATCCAAATAGGAATATAACAGGAAGCAACAATCACTATTCCTCAATATCTCTCAACATAAATGGACTCAATTCCCGAATAAAAAGACATAGATTAACAAACTGGATATGCAATGAGGACCCTGCTTTTTGCTGCCTGCAGGAAAAACACCTCAGAGTCAAAGACAGACACTACCTCAGAGGGAAAGGCTGAAAAACAACTTTCCAAGCAAATGGTCGGAAGAAGCAAGCTGGAGTAGCCATTCTAATATCAAATAACATTGATTTTCAACCAAAAGGCATCAGAAAATATAATAGAAAGGACATTTCATATTAATCAAAGGAAAAATCCAGCAAGATGAACTCTCAATCCTAAATATCTATGCTCCAAATACAAGGATACCTACATACATAAAAGATACCTGACTAAAGTACAAAGGACACATTGCACCTCACACAATAATAGTAGGAGATTTCAACACCCCACTCTCATCAATGGACAGATCATGAAAACAAAAACTAAATGGAGAAATAGACAGACTAAGAGAAGTCATGAAACAAATGGACTTAACAGATATTTATAGAACATTCTATCTTAAAACAAAAGGATATACCTTCTTCTCATGACCTCATGGTATTTTCTCCAAAATTGACCATATAATCGGTCATAAAACAGGCCTCAACAGATACAGAAAAATAGAAATAATTCCATGCATCCTATAAGACCACCACCGGCAAAAGCTGGTCTTCAACAAAGTAAGGGAAGAACGCCCATATATAAATGGAAGTTGAACAATGCTCTTCTCAACGATAACCTGGACAAGGAAGAAATAAAGAAAGAAATTAAAGACTTCTTAGAATTTAATGAAAATGAAGGTACAGCATACCCAAACTTATGGGAAACAATGAAAGCTGTGCTAAGAAGAAAAGTCATTGCTCTGAGTGCCTGCAGAAAGAAACAGGAGAGAACATTTATCAGCAGCTTGACAGCACACCTAAAAGCTCTAAAACAAAAAGAAGCAAGTACACCCAGGAGGAGTACAAGGCAGGAAATAATCAAACTCAGGGCTGAAATCAACCAAGTAGAAAGAAAAAGGACTATAAAAATTATCAACAGAACCAAAAGGTGGTTCTTCCAGTAAATCAACAAGATAGATAAACCCTTACCCAGAGTAACCAGACGACACAGAGAGTGTGTCCAAATTAACAAAACCAGAAATGAAAAGGGAGACATAACTACAGAATCAGAGAAAATTCAAAAAATATCAGATCCTATTACAAAAGCCTACATTCAACAATTATGAAAATCTGAAGGAAGTGGACAATTTCCTACACAGACACAAGGTACCGAAGTTAAATCAGGTACAGATAAACCATTTAAACAACCCCATAACTCCTAAAGAAATAGAAGTAGTAATTAAATTTCTCCCAACCAAAAAGAGCCCAGGTCCAGACGGTTCAGTGCAGAATTCTATCAGACCTGCATAGAAGACCTCCTACCAATATTATCCAAACTATTCCACAAAATTAAAACAGATGGAGCACTACCAAATTCCTTCTATGAAGCCACAATTACGCTTATACCTAAACCACACAAAGACCCAACAAAGAAAGAGAACTTCAGACCAATTTCCCTTATGAATATCGATGCAAAAATACTCAATAAAATTCTGGCAAACCGAATCCAAGAGCACATCAAAACAATCATCCACCATGATCAAGTAGGCTTCATCCCAGGCATGCAGGGATGGTTTAATATACGGAAAACCATCAACGTGATCCATTATATAAACAAACTGAAAGAACAAAACCACATGATCATTTCATTAGATGCTGACAAAGCATTTGACAAAATTCAACACCTTTCATGATAAAAGTCCTGGAAAGAATAGGAATTCAAGGCACATACCTAAACATAGTAAAAGCCATATACAGCAAACCAGTTGCTAACCTTAAACTAAATGGAGAGAAACTTGAAGGAATCCCACTAAAATCAGGGACTAGACAAGGTTGCCCACTCTCTCCCTACTTATTCAATATAGTTCTTGAAGTTCTAGCCAGAGCAATCAGACAACAAAAGGAGGTCAAGGATATAGAGATTGGAAAAGAAGAAGTCAAAATATCACTATTTGCAGATGATATGCTAGTATATTTAACTGATCCCAAAAGTTCCACGAGAGAAATACTAAAGCTGATAAAAACTTCAGCAAAGAGGCTGGGTATAAAATTAACTCAAATAAATCAGTAGCCTTCCTCTACACAAAAGAGAAACAAGCTGAAAAAGAAATGAGGGAAATGACACCCTTCATAATAGACCCAAATAATATAAAACAACTTGGTGTGACTTTAACCAAGCAAGTAAAAGATCTGTACAATAAGAACTTCAAGCCTCTGAAGAAAGAAATTGAAGAAGATCTCAGAAGATGGAAAGGTCTGCCATGCTCATGGATTGGCAGGATTAATATAGTAAAAATGGCCATTTTACTAAATGCGATCTACAGATTCAATGCAACCCCCATCAAAATACCAATCCATTTATTCAAAGAGTTAGACAGAACAATTTGCAAATTCATCTGGAATAACAAAAAACCCAGGATAGCTAAAACTATCCTCAACAATAAAAGGATTTCAGGGGGAATCACTATCCCTGAACTCAAGCAGTATTACAGAGCAATAGTGATAAAAACTGCATGGTATTGGTACAGAGACAGACAGATAGACCAATGGAACAGAATTGAAGACCCAGAAATGAACCCACACACCTATGGGCACTTGATTTTTGACAAAGGAGCCAAAACCATCCAATGGAAAAAAGATAGCATTTTCAGCAAATGGTGCTGGTTCAACTGGAGGTCAACATGTAGAAGAATGCAGATTGATCCATGCTCATCACCCTGTACAAAGCTTAAGTCCAAGTGGATCAAGGACCTCCACATCAAGCCAGATACACTCAAGCTAATAGAAGAAAAACTAGGGCAGCATCTTGAACACATGGGCAGTGGAAAAAATTTCCTGAATAAAACACCAATGGCTTATGCTCTAAGATCAAGAATCAACAGATGGGATCTCATAAAACTGCAAAGCTTCTATAAGGCAAAGGACACTGTGGTTAGGACAAAATGGCAACCAACAGATTGGGAAAAGATCTTTACCAATCCTACAACAGATAGAGGCCTTATATCCAAAATATACAAAGAACTCAAGAAGTCAGACTGCAGGGAGACAAATAACCCTATTAAAAAATGGGGTTCAGAGCTAAACAAACAATTCACAGCTGAGGAATGCCGAATGGATGAGAAACAACTAAAAAATGTTCAACATCTTTAGTCATAAGGGAATTGCAAATCAAAACAACCCTGAGATTTCACCTCACACCAGTGAGAATGGCTAAGATGAAAAAGTCAGGTGACAGCAGATGCTGGTGAGGATGTGGAGAAAGAGGAACACTCTTCCATTGGTGGTGGGATCGCAGACTGGTACAACCATTCTGGAAATCAGTCTGGAGGTTCCTCAGAAAATTGGACATTGAACTGCCTGAGGATCCAGCTATACCTCTCTTGGGCATATACCCAAAAGATGCCTCAACATATAAAAAAGACACGTGTTCCACTATGTTCATAGCAGCCGTATTTATAATAGCCAGAAGCTGGAAAGAACCCAGCTTCAACAGAGGAATGGATACAGAAAATGTGGTACAACTACTCAACGGAATATTACTTAGCTATCAAAAACAATGATTTAGGGGCTGGGGATTTACCTCAGTGGTAGAGTTCTTACCTAGGAAGCGCAAGGCCCTGGGTTCGGTCCCCAGCTCCCCCCCCCCAAAAAAAAACAAAAAACAAAAAACAAAAAACAAAAAACTAAAAAACAAAAACAGAAAAACAAAAAACAAAAAAACAAAAAAAAAAACAATGACTTTATGAAATTCCTAGGCAAATGGTTGGAACTGGAAAATATCCTGAGTGAGGTAACCCAATCACAGAAAGACATACATGGTATGCACTCATTGATAAGTGGCTATTAGCCTAAATGCTTGAATTACTCTAGATGCCTAGAACACAGGAAACTCAAGACAGATGATCAAAATGTGAATGCTTCAATCCTTCTTTAAAAGGGGAACAAGAATACCCTTGGCAGGGAAGAGAGAGGCAAAGATTAAAACAAACACAGAAGGAACACCCATTCAGAGCCTGCCCCACATGTGGCCCATACATATACAGCCATCCAATTAGACAAGATGGATGAAGCAAAGAAGTGCAGGCAGACAGGAGCCAGATGTAGATCTCTCCTGAGAGACACAGCCAGAATACAGCAAATACAGAGGCAAATGCCAACAGCAAACCAGTGAACTGAGAACAGGACCCCCGCTGAAGGAATCAGAGAAAGAACTGGAAAGCTTAAAGTGGCTGGAGACACCATATGAACAACAAAGCCAAGAAACCAGAGCTTCGAGGGACTAAGCCACTACCTAATGACTATACATGGACTGACCCTGGACTCTGACCTCATAGGTAGCATTGAATACCCTAGTAAGATCATCAGTTTAAAGGGAAGCCCTGGGTCCTGCTAAGACTGAACCCCCAGTGAACGTGATTGTTTGGGGGAGGGCAGCAATGGGGGGAGGATGGGGAGGGGACACCCATAAAGAAGGAGACGGGGAGGGATTAGGGGGATGTTGGCCCTTAAACCGGGAAAGGGAATAACACTCTAAATGTAAATAAATACTCAAGTTAAAAAAATAAATAAATAAATTAAAAAATATTCAATAAAATTCTTGCAAACTGAATCCAAGAGCACATCAAAACAATCATCCATCATGATCAAGTAGGCTTCATCCCAGGTATGCAGGGAAGGTTTAATATACGGAAAACCATCATCATAATGCACTTCATAAACAAACTGAAAGATAAAAACCACATGTTCATTTCATTGGATGCTGAGAAAACATTTGACAAAATTCAACACCCTTTCATGATAAAAGTCCTGGAAAGAATAGGAATTCAAGGCTCATACCTAAACATCGTAAAAGCCATATACATCATACCAGTTGGTAACATTAAACTAAATGGAGAGAAACTTGAAGCAATCCCACTAAAATCAGGGACTAGACAAGGCTGCCCACTCTTTCCCTACTTATTCAATATAGTTCTTGATGTTCTAGCCAGAGCAATCAGACAACAAAAGGAGATCACAGGGATACAGATTGGAAAGGAAGAAGTCAAAATATCACTATTTGCAGATGATATGATAGTATATTTAAGTGATCCCAAAAGTTCCACCAGAGAACTACTAAAGCTGATAGACAACTTCAGCAAAGTGGCTGGGTATAAAATTAACTCAAATAAATCAGTAGCCTTCCTCTACACAAAAGAGAAACAAGCCGAGAAAGAAATTAGGGAAACACCACCATTCATAATAGTCCCAAATAATATAAAATACCTAGGAGTGACTTTAACTATGAAAGTGAAAGATCCTTATGATAAGAACTTCAAGCCTCTGAAGAAAGAAATTGAAGAAGATCTCAGAAGATAGATCTCCCTTGCTCATGGATTGGCAGGATTAATATAGTAAAAATGGCCATTTTACCAAAATCAATCTACAGATTCAATGCAATCCCCATCAAAATACCAATCCATTTCTTCAAAGAGTTAGACAGAACAATTTGCAAATTCATCTGGAATAATAAAAAACCCAGGATAGCTAAAACTATCCTCAACAATAAAAGGACTTCACAGGGAATCACTATCCCTGAACTCAAGCAGTATTACAGAGCAATAGTGATAAAAACTGCATGGTATCGGTACAGAGACAGACAGATAGACCAATGGAACAGAAGTGAAGACCCAGAAATCAACTCACACACCTATGGTTACTTGATTTTTGACCAAGGAGCCAAAACAATCAAATGGAAAAAAGATAGCATTTTCAGCTAATGTTGCTGGTTCAACTGGAGGTTAGCATGTAGAAGAATGCAGATCGATCCATGCTTATCACCCTGTACAATGCTTAAGTCCAAGTGGATCAAGGACCTCCACATCAAACCAGGTACACTCAAACTAATAGATGAAAAAGTGTGGAAGCATCTCGAACACATGGGCACTGGAGAAAATTTCCTGAACAAAACACCAATGGCTTATGCTGTAAGACCAAGAATCAACAAATGGGATCTCATAAAACTGCAAAGCTTCTGTAAGGCAAAGGACACTGTGGTTAGGGCAAAATGGCAACCAACAGATTGGGAAAAGATCTTTACCAATCCTAGGAGTGAGATTGATTATTTCCAAAATGTAGAAAGAACTTAAGAACTTAGACTGCAGGGAGACAAATAACCCTATTAAAAATGGGTTTCAGAGCTAAACAAAGAATTCACAGCTAAGGAATGTCGAATGGCTGAGAAACACCTAAAGAAATGTTCAACATCTTTAGTCTAAGGGAAAAGCAAATCAAAACAACCCTTAGATTTCACCTAACACCTGTGAAAATGGCTAAGATGAAAAACTCAGGTGACAGCAGATGCTGGCAAGGATGTGGCCAAGAGGAACACGCCTCCATTGTTGGTGGGATTGCAGATTTGGACAACCATTTTGCAAATCAGTCTGGAGGTTCCTCAGAAAATTGGACATTGAACTACCTGAGGACCTAGCTATCCCTCTCTTGTACCCAAAAATACAACAAAGGCTCATGGTCTACTATGTTCATAGCAGTCTTATTTATAATAGCCAGATGCCCTTTAACTGAGCAATGCATGCTTATCATGTGTATTTTTCGGTGATTGGCTTACCTCACTAAGGATGATATTTTCCTATGAATTTCATAAACTCATTGTTTTTTATAGCTGAGTACTATTCCATTCTGTAGATGTACCACATTTTCTGTATCCATTCCTCTGTTGAAGGGCATCTGGCTTCTTTCCAGCTTCTGGCTATTATAAATAAGGCTGCTTTGAACACAGAGGAGTATGTGTCCTCATTGTGTATTGGAGTACCATTTGGTTATATGCCCAGCAGAGGTATACTTGGGTACTCTGGAAGTGTTATGTTCAATAATCTGAGGAACCTCCAGAATGATATCTAGAATGGTAGTACGAGTTTTCTATCCCACCAATAATGAAGCAGTTTCAACTTTCTCAACATCATTTGCCAGGAGCTGTGATCACTTGAGGTTTTGTTCTTAGGCATTCCGATTGGTATAAGGTGGAATCTCAGATTTGTTTTAATATTCATTTCCCTGATGACTAAGGATTTTATTTCTTTAGGTAATTCTCAGCCACTCAATATTCCTCAGCTGATTATTCTTTGTTTAGCTCTGAACCCCATTTTAATAGGGTGATTTGGCTCCCTGGAGCCTAATTTCTTGAGTTCCTTGTATATTTAGGATATTAACGCTCTACTAAATGATTAATAAAGATTTTTACCAATCTGTGAGTTGCTGTTTTGTCCTAACAAAAGTGTCCTTTGCCTTATGGAAACTTTGTAGTTTTATGAGGTCCCATATATTGATTGTCGTTCTTAGAGCATAAGCCATTGGGGTTTTGTTCAGGAACTTTTCTCCAGTGTCCATGTGTTCGAGTTTTTCTTCTATGAGTGTGAATGTATCTGGTTTGATGTGGAGGTCCTTGCTTCACTTAGACATTAGCTTTCTACAAGGTGATAAGCATGGATCTATCTACATTCTTCTACATGCTGTCCTCCAGTTGAACCAGCACCAATACTGAAAATGCTATCTTTTTTCCATTGGATGGTTTTGGCTCCTTTGTCAAAAATCAAGTGACCATAGGTGTGTGGGTTCATTACTGGGTCTTCAATTCTATTTCACTGGTCTATCTGTCTGTCTCTGTACTAGTAACATATAGTTTTTATCACGATGGCTCTGTAATAATTCTTTACTTCAAGGATAGTGATTCCCCCATAAGTCCTTTTATTGTTGAGGATAGCTTTAGCTATCCTGGGTTTTTTGTTATTCCAGATGAATTTGCAAATTGTTCTGTCTAACTGTGAAGAAGTGGATTGTTATTTTGATGCAGATTGAACTGAATCTGTAGATCACTTTTGGAAAAATGGCCATTTTTACTATATTAATCCTGCCAATCCATGAGCATAGGAGATCTCTCCATCTTCTGAGGTCTTCTTCAATTTCTTCCTTCAGAGGCTTGAAGTTCTTATCATACAGATCTTTCATTTCCTTGGTTAAAGTCACACCGAGGTATTTTGTATTATTTGGGACTATTTTGAAGGGTGTCGTTTCACTAATTTCTTTCTTGGCTTGTTTCTCTTTTGTGTAGAGGAAGGCTACTGATTTATTTGACTTAATTTTATACCCAGCCACTTTGCTGAAGTGGTTTATCA
Organism: Rattus norvegicus; assembly: GCF_021556685.1. Classification (NCBI taxonomy): domain Eukaryota; kingdom Metazoa; phylum Chordata; class Mammalia; order Rodentia; family Muridae; genus Rattus; species Rattus norvegicus. Next base: position 25,873,512 of record NC_141554.1, read on the forward strand.
GCTTTCGTAGTTCTCTGGTGGAACGTTTGGGATCATTTAAATATACTATCATACCAGCTGCAAATAGTGATATTTTGACTTCTTCTTTTCCAATCTGTATCCTTTGATCTCATTTTTTTTTCTCTGATTGCTCTGGCTAGAAATTCAAGAACTATATTAAATAAGTAGTTAGAGAATGTGTAGCCATGTCTAGTCCCTGATTTTAGTGGGATTGCTTCAAATTTCTCTACATTTAGTTTAATGTTAGCTACTGGTTTGTGGTATATGTGTTTTACTATGTTTAGTTATAGGCCTTGAATTCCTATTCTTTCCAGGACTTTTATCATGAAGGAGTATTGAATTTTGTCAAATTCTTTCTCAGCATCTAATGAAATGATCATGTGGTTTTGTTCTTTTGGTTTGTTTATATAATGGTTCACGTTGATGGTTTTCCATATATTAAACCATCCCTGCATGCCTGGGATGAAGCCTACTTGATCATGGTGGATGATTGTTTTTATGTATTCTTGAATTCAGTTTGTCAGAATTTTGTTCATTATTTTTGTGTCGATATTCATAAGGGAAATTGGTCTGAAGTTCTCTTTCTTTATTGGGTCTTTGTGTGGTTTAGGTATAAGAGTAATTGTGGCTTCATAGAAGGAATTCGGTAGTGCTCCATCTGTTTCAATTTTGTGGAATAGTTTGGATAGTATTGGTATGAGGTCTTCTATGAAGTCTGATAAAATTCTGCACTGAACCAATCTGGACCTGGGCTCTTTTTGTTTGGGAGACCTTTAATGACTGATTCTATTTCTTTCGGAGTTATGGGGTTGTTTAAATGGTTTTTCTGTTCCTGATTTTACTTTGGTACCTGCTATCTGTGTACTAAATTGTCCATTTCCTGCAGATTTTCAAGTTTTGTTGAATATAGCCTTCTGTAGTAGAATCTGATGATATTTTTAATTTCCTCTGATTCTGTAGTTATGTTTCCCTTTTCATTTCTGATTTTGTTAATTTGGACAAACTCTCTGTGTCCTCTGGTTAGTCTGGCTAAGGGTTTATCTATCTTGTTGATTTTCACAAAGAACCAACTTTTGGTTCTGTTGATTCTTTCTATGGTCCTTTTTTCCCTATTTGGTTGATTTCAGTGCTGAGTTTGATTATATCCTGCCTTCTATTCCTCCTGGGTGTATTTGCTTCTTTTTGTTCTAGAGCTTTTTAGTGTGCTGTCAAGCTGCTGACATATGCTTGCTCCTGTTTCTTTCTGCAGGCACTCAGAGCTGTGAGTTTTCCTCTTAGCACAACTTTCATTGTGTCCCATAAGTTTGGGTATGTTGTATCTTCATTTTCATTAAATTCTAAAAAGTCTTTCTTTCCTTCTTTCTCTCTCTCTCTCTCTCTCTCTCTCTCTCTCTCTCTCTCTCTCTTTCTTTCTTGGTCAGGTTATCATTGAGTAGAGTATTGTTCTATTTCCATGTATATGTGGGCATTCTTCACTTATTGTTATTGAAGTCCAGCTTTAGCCCATGGTGGTCTGATAGGACACATGGGATTATTTCTGTCTTTCTGTATCTGTTGAGGCCTGTTTTTTTTTTTTTTTTTTTTTTTACCAATTATATGGTCAATTTTGGAGAAAGTATCAAGAGGTGCTGAGAAGAATGTATATCCTTTTGATTTAGGATAGAATGTTCTATAAATATCTGTTAAGTCCATTTGGTTCATGACTTCTCTTAGTCTGCCTACGTCTCTGTTTAATTTCTGTTTCCATGACCTGTCCATTGATGAGAGTGGGGTGTTGAAATCTCCTACTATTATTGTGTGAGGTGCAATGTTTGTTTTGAACTTTAGTAAGGTTTCTTTAATCTATGTTCATGCCCTTGATTTTGGAGCATAGATATTTAGTATTGAGAATTCATCTTGGTGGATTTTTCCTTTGATGAATATGAAGTGTCCTTCCTATCTTTTTTGATGACTTTTAGTTGAAAATTGATTTTATTCGATATTAGCATGTCTACTCCAGCTTGCTTCTTCCGAAAATTTGCTTGGAAAGTTGTTTTCCAGCCTTTCACTCTGAGGTAGTGTCTGTCTTTGTCTCTGAGGTGTGTTTCCTGTAGGCAGCAGAATGCAGGGTCCTCATTACATACCCAGTTTGCTCAGTTTGTTCATCTGTTTCTTTTTTTGGGGAGTTGAGACCATTGATGTTGAGAGACATTAAGGAATAGTGATTATTTCTTCCTGTTATATTCATAGTTGGATGTGAGATTATGGTTGTGTGCTTTTCTTCTCTTTGTTTTGTTGCCAAGACAATTAGTTTCTTGCTTTTTCTAGGGTGTAGCTTGCCTACTTATGTTGGGCTTTACCATTTATTATCCTTTGTAGCACTGGATTTGTAGAAAGATATTGTGTAAATTAGGTTTTGTCATGGCATATCTTGGTTTCTCCATCTATGTTAATTGAGAGCTTTGCAGGAAACAGTAACCTGGGCTGGCATTTGTGTTCCCTTAAGGTCTGTATGACATATGTCCAGGCTTTCATAGTCTCTGACGAGAAGTCTGTTGTGATTCTGATAGGTCTGCCTTTATATGTTACTTGACCTTTTTCCCTTACTGCTTTTAATATTCTTTCCTTGTTGTGTGCATTTGGTGTTTTGACTATTATGTGACGGGAGCAGTTTCTTTTCTGGTCCAATATATGGAGTTCTGTAGGCTTCTTGTATGTTACTTTCTTTTCATCTCTTTCTTTAGGTTAGGGAAGTTTTCTTCTATGATTTTGTTGAATATATTTACTGGTCCTTTGAGCTGGGAGTCTTCACTCTCTTCTATACCTATTATCCTTAAGTTTGATCTTTTCATTGAGTCCTGGATTTCCTGTATGTTTTGTACAAGTACCTTTTCCCATTTTCCATTACCTTTGACTGTTTTTTCGATGATTTCTATGGAATCTTCTGCTCCTGAGATTCTCTCTTCTATCTCTTGTATTCTGCTGGTGATGCTTGTATCTATGGCTCCTTGTCTCTTCCTTTAGTTTTCTATATCCAGGGTTGTTTCCCTGTGTTCTTTCTTCATTGCTTCTATTTCCATTTTCATTTTTTTTATTAACTTGAGTATTTCTTATATACATTTCAAGTGTTATTCCCTTTCCCGGTATCCAGGCAAATATCCCCCTCCCCCCTCCCCTTCCTTATGGGTGTTCCCCTCCCAACCCTCCCCCCATTGCCGCCCTCCCCCCACCAGTCTAGTTCACTGGGGGTTCAGTCTTAGCAGGACCCAGGGCTTCCCCTTCCACTGGTGCTCTTACTAGGATATGCATTGCTACCTATGAGGTCAGAGTCCAGGGTCAGTCCATGTATAGTCTTTGGGTAGGGGCTTAGTCCCTGGATGCTCTGGTTGCTTGGCATTGTTGTACATATGGAGTCTCGAGCCCCTTCAAGCTCTTCCAGTTCTTTCTCTGATTCCTTCAACGGGGGTCCTATTCTCAGTTCAGTGGTTTGCTGCTGGTATTCGCCTCTGTATTTGCTGTATTCTGGCTGTGTCTCTCAGGAGCGATCTACATCCGGCTCCTGTCGGTCTGCACTTCTTTGCTTCATCCATCTTGTCTAATTGGGTGGCTATATATGTATGGGCCACATGTGGGGCAGACTCTAAATGGGTGTTCCTTCAGTCTCTGTTTTAATCTTTGCCTCTCTCTTCCCTGCCAAGGGTATTCTTGTTCCCCTTTTAAAGAAGGAGTGAAGCATTCACATTTTGATCATCCTTCTTGAGTTTCATTTGCTCTAGGCATCTAGGGTAATTCAAGCATTTGGGCTAATAGCCACTTATCAATGAGTGCATACCATGTATGTCTTTCTGTGATTGGGTTAGCTCACTTAGGATGATGTTTTCCAGTTCCAACCATTTGCCTACGAATTTCATAAACTCGTTGTTTTTTGATAGCTGAGTAATATTCCATTGTGTAGATGTACAACATTTTCTGTATCCATTCCTCTGTTGAAGGGCATCTGGGTTCTTTCCAGCTAATGGCTATTATAAATAAGGCTGCGATGAACATAGTGGAGCACGTGTCTTTTTTATATGTTGGGGCATCTTTTGGGTACATGCCCAAGAGAGGTACAGCTGGATCCTCAGGCAGTTCAATGTCCAATTTTCTGAGGATTCTCCAGACTGATTTCCAGAATGGTTGTACCAGTTTGCAATCCCACCAACAATGGAGGAGTGTTCCTCTTCCTCCACATCCTCGCCAGCATCTGTTGTCCCCTGAGTTTTTGATCTTAGCCATTCTCACTGGTGTGAGGTGAAATCTCAGGGTTGTTTTGATTTGCATTTCCCTTATGACTAAAGATGTTGAACATTTCTTTAGGTGTTTCTCAGCCATTCAGCATTCCTCAGCTGTGAATTCTTTGTTTAGCTCTGAACCCCATTTTTTAATAGGGTTATTTGTTTCCCTGCGGTCTAACTTCTTGAGTTCTTTGTATATTTTGGATATAAGGCCTCTATCTGTTGTAGGATTGGTAAAGATCTTTTCCCAATCTGTTGGTTATCGTTTTGTCCTAACCACAGTGTCCTTTGCCTTACAGAAGCTTTGCAGTTTTATGAGATCCCATTTGTCGATTCTTGATCTTAGAGCGTAAGCCATTGGTGTTTTGTTTAGGAAATTTTTTCCAGTGCCCATGTGTTCCAGATGCTTCCCTAGTTTTTCTTCTATTAGTTTGAGTGTGCTGGTTTGATGTGGAGGTGCTTTATCCACTTGGACTTAAGCTTTGTACAGGGTGATAAGCATGGATTGATCTGCATTCTTCTACATGTTGACCTCCAGTTGAACCAGCACAATTTGCTGAAAATGCTATCTTTTTTCCATTGGATGGTTTTGGCTCCTTTGTCAAAAATCAAGTGACCATAGGTGTGTGGGTTCATTTCTGGGTCTTCAATTCTATTCCATTGGTCTATCTGTCTGTCTCTGTACCAATACCATGCAATTTTTATCACTATTGCTCTGTAATACTGCTTGAGTTCAAGGATAGTGATTCCCCCTGAAGTCCTTTTATTGTTGAGGATAGCTTTAGCTATCCTGGGTTTTTTGTTATTCCAGATGAATTTGCAAATTGTTCTGTCTAACTCTTTGAAGAATTGGATTGGTATTTTGATGGGGATTGCATTGAATCTGTAGATTGCTTTTGGTAAAATGGCCATTTTTACTATATTAATCCTGCCAATCCATGAGCGTGGGAGATCTTTCCATCTTCTGAGGTTTTCTTCAATTTCCTTCTTCAGTGTCTTGTAGTTCTTATTGTACAGATCTCTTACTTGCTTGGTTAAAGTCACACCGAGGTACTTTATATTATTTGGGTCTATTATGAAGGGTGTCGTTTCCCTAATTTCTTTCTCGGCTTGTTTCTCTTTTGTGTAGAGGAAGGCTACTGATTTATTTGAGTTAATTTTATACCCAGCCACTTTGCTGAAGTTGTTTATCAGCTTTAGTAGTTCTCTGGTGGAACTTTTGGGATCACTTAAATACACTATCATATCATCTGCAAACAGTGATATTTTGACTGCTTCTTTTCAGATCTGTATCCCCTTAACCTCCTTTGTTGTCTGATTGCTCTGGCTAGAACTTCAAGAACTATATTGAATAAGTAGGGAGAGAGTGGGCAGCCTTGTCTAGTCCCTGATTTTAGTGGGATAGCTTCGAGTTTCTCTCCATTTAGTTTAATGTTAGCAACTGGTTTGCTGTATATGGCTTTTACTATGTTCAGGTATGGGCCTTGAATTCCTATTCTTTCCAGGACTTTTATCATGAAGCAGTGTTGAATTTTGTCAAATGCTTTCTCAGCATCTAATGAAATGATCATGTGGTTTTGTTCTTTCAGTTTGTTTATATAATGGATCACGTTGATGGTTTTCCGTATATTAAACCATCCCTGCATGCCTGGGATGAAGCCTACTTGATCATGGTGGATGACTGTTTTGATGTGCTCTTGGATTCGGTTTGCCAGAATTTTGTTGAGTATTTTTGCATCGATATTCATAAGGGAAATTGGTCTGAAGTTCTCTTTCTTTGTTGTGTCTTTGTGTGGTTTAGGTATAAGAGTAATTGTGGCTTCGTAGAAGGTATTCGGTAGTGATCCATCTGTTTCAATTTTGTGGAATAGTTGGGATAATATTGGTATGAGGTCTTCTATGAAGGTTTGGTAGAATTCTGCACTAAACCCGTCTGGACCTGGGCTCTTTTTGGTTGGGAGACCTTTAATGACTGCTTCTATTTCCTTAGGAGTTATGGGGTTGTTTAACTGGTTTTTCTGTTCCTGATTTAACTTCGGTACCTGGTATCTGTCTAGGAAATTATCCATTTCCTGAAGATTTTCAAGTTTTGTTGAATATAGGTTTTTATAGTAAGATCTGATGATTTTTTGAATTTCCTCTGAATCTGTAGTTATGTCTCCCTTTTCATTTCTAATTTTGTTAATTTGGACGCACTCTCTGTGTCCTCTCGTTAGTCTGGCTAAGGATTTATCTATCTTGTTGATTTTCTCAAAGAACCAACTTTTGGTTCTGTTGATTCTTTCTATGGTCCTTTTTGTTTCTACTTGGTTGATTTCAGATCTGAGTTTGATTATTTCCTGCCTTCTACTCCTCCTGGGTGTATGTGCTCCTTTTTGTTCTAGAGCTTTTAGGTGTGCTGTCAAGCTGCTGACATATTCTATTTCCTGTTTCTTTCTGCAGGCACTCAGCGCTATGAGTTTTCCTCTTAGCACAGCTTTAATTGTGTCCCATAAGTTTGGGCATGTTGTACCTTCATTTTCATTAAATTCTAAAAAGTTTTTAATTTCTTTCTTTATTTCTTCCTTGACCAGGTTATCATTGAGTAGAGCATTGTTCAATTTCCAAGTATATGTGGGCATTCTTCCTTGATTGTTATTGAAGACCAGTTTTAGGCCGTGGTGGTCCGATAGCACGCATGGGATTATTTCTATCTTTCTGTACCTGTTGAGGCCCGTTTTTTGACCAATTATATGGTCAATTTTGGAGAAAGTACCATGAGGAGCTGGGAAGAAGGTATATCCTTTTGCTTTAGGATAGAATGTTCTATAAATATCCGTTAAGTCCATTTCGCTCATGACTTCTCTTAGTCTGTCTACATCTCTGTTCAATTTCTGTTTCCATGATCTGTCCATTGATGAGAGTGGGGTGTTGAAATCTCCCACTATTATTGTGTGAGGTGCAATGTGTGTTTTGAGCTTTAGTAAGGTTTCTTTTACATATGTAGGTGCCCTTGTATTTGGGGCATAGATATTTAGGATTGAGAGTTCATCTTGGTGGATTTTTCCTTTGATGAATATGAAGTGTCCTTCCTTATCTTTTTTGATGACTTTTAATTGAAAATTGATTTTATTTGATATTAGAATGGCTACTCCAGCTTGCTTCTTCTGACCATTTGCTTGGAAAATTGTTTTCCAGCCTTTCACTCTGAGGTAATGTCTGTCTTTGTCTCTGAGGTGTGTTTCCTGTAGGCAGCAGAATGCAGGGTCCTCGTTGCGTATCCAGTTTGTTAATCTATGTCTTTTTATTGGGGAGTTGAGGCCATTGATGTTGAGAGATATTAAGGAATAGTGATTATTGCTTCCTGTTATATTCATATTTGGATGTGAGGTTATGTTTGTGTGCTTTCATTCTCTTTGTTTTGTTGCCAAGACGATTAGTTTCTTGCTTCTTCTAGGTTATAGCTTGCCTCCTGATGTTGGGCTTTACCATTTATTATCCTTTGTAGTGCTGGATTTGTAGAAAGATATTGTGTAAATTTGGTTTTGTCATGGAATATCTTGGTTTCTCCATCTATGTTAATTGAGAGTTTTGCTGGATACAGTAACCTGGGCTGGCATTTGTGTTCTCTTAGGGTCTGTATGACATCAGTCCAGGATCTTCTGGCCTTCATAGTTTCTGGCGAGAAGTCTGGTGTGATTCTGATAGGTCTGCCTTTATATGTTACTTGACCTTTTTCCCTTACTGCTTTTAATATTCTTTATTTTGTGCGTTTGGTGTTTTGACTATTATGTGACGGGAGGTGTTTCTTTTCTGGTCCAATCTATTTGGAGTTCTGTAGGCTTCTTGTATGCCTATGGGTATCTCTTTTTTTAGATTAGGGAAGTTTTCTTCTATGATTTTGTTGAAGATATGTACTGGTCCTTTGAGCTGGGAGTCTTCACTCTCTTCTATACCTATTATCCTTAGGTTTGATCTTCTCATTGAGTCCTGGATTTCCTGTATGTTTTGGACCAGTAGCTTTTTCTGCTTTACATTATCTTTGACCGTTGAGTCAATGATTTCTATGGAATCTTCTGCTCCTGATATTCTCTCTTCCATCTCTTGTATTCTGTTGGTGAAGCTTGTATCTACAGCTCCTTGTCTCTTCTTTTGGTTTTCTATATCCAGGGTTGTTTCCATGTGTTCTTTCTTGATTGCTTCTATTTCCATTTTTAGTTCCTTCAACTGTTTGATTGTGTTTTCCTGGAATTCTTTCAGGGATTTTTGCGATTCCTCTCTGTAGGCTTCTACTTGTTTATTAATGTTTTCCTGTGTTTCCCTAAGGGAGTTCTTCACATCTTTCTTGAAGTCCTCCAGCATAATGATCAAATATGGTTTTGAAACTAGATCTTGCTTTTCTGGTGTGTTTGGATATTCCATGTTTGTTTTGGTGGGAGAATTGGGCTCCGATGATGCCATGTAGTGTTGGTTTCTGTTGCTTGGGTTCCTGCGCTTGCCTCTCGCCATCAGATTATCTCTAGTGTTACTTTGTTCTGCTATTTCTGACAGTGGCTAGACTGTCCTATAAGCCTGTGTGTCAGGAGTGCTGTAGACCTGTTTTCCTCTCTTTCAGTCAGTTATGGGGACAGAGTGTTCTGCTTTCGGGCGTGTAGTTTTTCCTCTCTACAGGTCTTCAGCTGTTCCTGTGGGCCTGTGTCTTGAGTTCACCAGGCAGCTTTCTTGCAGCAGAACAGTTGGTCTTACCTGTGGTCCCGAGGCTCAAGTTCGCTCGTGGGGTGCTGCCCACGGGCTCTCTGCGGCGGCAGCAACCAGGAATACCTGTGCCGCCTCTTCCGGGAGCTTCAGTGCACCAGGGTTCCAGATGGCCTTTGGTGTTTTCCTCTGGCGTCCGAGATGTATGTACAGAGTTTAGACTCTTCTGGTTTCCCAGGCTTGTCTGCCTCTCTGAAGGTTTAGCTCTCCCTCCCGCGGGATTTGGGTGCAGAGAACTGTTTATCAGGTCTGTTTCCTTCAGGGTCCGGAGGTGTCTCTGGCAGGAGTCCTGCCGCTCCTGGGCCCTCCCCCACGGGAGCCCAGAGGCCTTATACAGTTTCCTCTTGGGCCAGGGATGTGGGCAGGGGTGAGCAGTGTTGGTGGTCTCTTCCGCTCTGCAGCCTCAGGAGTGCCCACCTGACCAGGCGGTTGGGTCTCTCTCTCACAGGGTCTGGGAGCAGAGAGCTGCTGCGGGCCAGGATCCGCGGGTGTGGGACTTCCGGTAAACACAGAACGTGCCTGGTTCTACAGGAATTCTGCTTCCGTGTGTCCCAAGCTCACCAGGCAGCTTTCTTGCAGCAGAAAAGTTGGTCTTACCTGTGGTCCCGAGGCTCAGGTTCGCTCGTGGGGTGCTGCCCACAGGCTCTCTGCAGCAGCAGCAACCAGTAAGACCTGTGCCGCCCCTTCCGGGAGCTTCAGTGCACCAGGGTTCCAGATGGTCTTTGGCTTTTTCCTCTGGCGTCCGAGATGTGTGTGCAGAGAGCAGTCTCTTCTGGTTTCCCAGGCTTGTCTGCCTCACTGAAGGTTTAGCTCTCCCTCCCGCGGGATTTGGGTGCAGAGAACTGTTTATCCGGTCTGTTTCCTTCAGGGTCCGGAGGTGTCTCTGGCAGGGGTCCTGCCGCTCCTGGGCCCTCCACCACGGGAGCCCAGAGTCCTTATACAGTTTCCTCTTGGGCCAGGGATGTGGGCAGGGGTGAGCAGTGTTGGTGGTCTCTTCCACTCTGCAGCCTCAGGAGTGCCCACCTGACCAGGCGGTTGGGTCTCTCTCTCACAGGCTCTGGGAGCAGAGAGCTGCTGCCTATTTCCATTTTTAATTCCTTCAACTGTTCGATTGTGTTTTCCTGGAATTCTTTCATGGATTTTTTTGATTCCTCTTTATAGGCTTCTACTTGTTTCTTTATGTTTTCTTGTGTTTCTCTAAGGGAGTTCTTCATGTCTTTCTTGAAGTCCTCCAGCATCTTGATCAAATATTATTTTAAATCTAGATCTTCCTTTTCTGGTGTGTTTGGATATTCAGTGTTTGCTTTGGTGGGAGAATTGGGCTCTGATGATGCCATGTATTCTTGGTTTCTGTTTCTTGGTTTCCTTCCCTTGCCTCTCGCCATCAGATTATCTCTGCTGTTACTTTGTTCTGCTCTTTCTGACAGTGGCTAGACTGTCCTATAGGCCTGTGTTTCAGGAGTTCTGTAGACCTGTTTTCCTGTTTTCTTTCAGCCAGTTATGGGAACAGAGTGTTCTGCTTTCGGGCATGTAGTTTTTCCTGTCTACTGGTCTTCAGCTGTTCCTGTGGGCCTGTTTCCTGAGTTCACCAGGCAGGTCCCTAGGAGCAGAAAAGTTGGTCTTACCTGTGTCCTGTGGCTCAAGTTTGTTCATGGTTTGTTGTTTTTGAGTTCTCCGTGAGGGCGGCAACCAGGAAGGCCTGCGCTGTCTTTTCCGGGCGCCCCCGTGCACCTGGGTCCCAGATGGCATTAGGTGTTTTTCTCTGGAGTCAGAAATGTGGGCAGAGTGTAGTCTCTTCTGGCTTCCCAGTCGTGTCTGCCTCTCAGAAGATTTAGCTTTCCCTCCCATGGGATTTGGGTGCAGAGAAATGTTGATCTGGTTCCTTCAGGTCCCGGAGGTGTCTGGAGCACTTTCCTCTTATTTTTGTTGTTAGAGTTGGAATTATGTTTGTTTGGCTCTCTTGGTTTTGTTGCAGGAAGATTACTTTCTTGCCTTTTCTAGGGTGTAGTTCTTTTCCTTGTGTTGCAGTTTTTCATCTATTATCCTTTGAAGACCTGGAATTCTCGAAACATATTGTGTAAATTTGGTTTTGCCATGGAATATCTTGGTTTTTACATGTATGTTAATTGAGAATTTTGGTGAATATCGCATCCTGGGCTGGCATCTGTGTTCTCTTAGGGTCTTTATGACATTTTCGCAGGATTATCTGTCTTTCATAGTCTCTGGTGAGAAGTCTGGTGTACTTCGACTAGGTTTCCTTGTATATGTTACTTGATCTTTATTTCTTACTGCTTTTAATATTCTTTCTTTTTGTGTGTGTTTGGTGTTTTTAATATTATGCACTTGAGCAATTTCTTTTCTGGTCCAATCTATTTGGAGTTCTGTAGGTTTCCTTTTTTTATAGGCATCTGTTTCTTTAGGTTAGGGAAGTTTTCTTCTATAATTTTATTGAAGATATTTACTTGCCCTTTAATTTCGGAGTCTTCACTCTCTTCTATACCTATTATTCTTAGGTTTGATCTTGACATTCTGTCTTGAATTGTTTGTATGTTTTGAGTTAGGATCTTTTCGTGTTTTGTATTTTCTCTGATGGGTGTGTCTGTGTTTTCTGTGGTATCTTCTGCCCCTGAGATTCTCTCTTCTATCTCTTGTATTCTGTTGGTGTTGTTTGCATCTATGACTCCTGATGTTTTTCCTAGGTTTTCTATCTCCAGGGTTGTCTCCCTTTGTGATTTTCTTAATGTTTTTATTTCCATTTTTAGATCCTGGATGGTTTTGTTCAATTCCTTCTCCTCTTTGATTGTGTTTTTCTGTAATTCTTTAAGCGATTTTTGTGTTTCCTCTTTAAGTGCTTCTACCTGTTTACCTATTTTTCCTGTATTTCTTTATGGGACTTATTTATGTCCTTCTTAAAGCTGCTTCCTTCATCATGAATTGTGATTTTAAATCAAAATCTTGCTTTTCCTGTGTTCGTAGGATCCAGGGCTTTCTCTGGTTGGGGACCTGTGTTCTGATGATGTCAGTTGGCATTGATTTCAGTTGGTTAGATTCTTGCCCTTTCCTCTTGCCATTTGCTTATTTCTAGTGTTAGCTTGTCTGGTGACTTGACTCTCTTCTAAGCCTCTGTGTCAGCATTTCTGGAGATGGGTTTTCTCCCAGCAGGATCTGAGTACAAAGATTTTTGGCACAGGATTAGCTCCGGGCACTGGCATGAACTGGAAGGATCCTCTCTCAGTTTGTTCCTTGATTCCTGTGTTCTGGAATCTCCAGGCATGTTCTTCTTGGACCAGGAATATGAGCAGAAGTGGTGGTCTCATTTGTGCGCTCATCGTTGCCCACACTTCTGAGAATTTAGCTCTCTCCCCACTGGATGTGTGTACAGAGTGCTGTAACACAGGGTCACCTCTGGGTGCAGGTGGAAACTGGAAGGATTTTCTCCCAGTCTGCTCCGAGATTTCTGTGTCCTAGTTTTCTTTGGTGGGGGGAACCCTCTGAGAAGAAATGGTGGTGTGTTAGCACTTGTGGAGACTGGCTTTCTGTATGTGAGACTTGGTTTCAGAGAGCTGCAGCAAATGGTCAGCTTCAGGCACAGGTGGAAACTGCTATTAAATTGTGAATTGCTCCACTAATGCTATATGGTTCGATGATGCTAGCTAGTGCAGGTGTGTGGTTATTTTTAATATTTACCACAGCAGGAGGCTCATATTCTCTTAACTTGGGCTCCATAGTAATTTTGACTTGATTTCCTGACATGACAGATTAGAGAAGCCTAACAGGCTCATATAAATTTGTTTAGTTTACTTTAAATGTTTAAATTGCTTCAATTTTCATAATCATTGTGATTTTGAATCTTATAGTTATATTATTTCTCTGGGAATGAGTGCAAGATTCAAGCTTGTCTGATTGCTGACTAAACAACATGGTCTTTTGGGAAAAAGGTTTTTCTCTTTGTGTTTTAAAAAGGGTGATTAGACTCTGGACACTTTCCAAAGTTATTTTGATCAGATTTGATAGAAGTCAACATCCTGAAAATCTAGATTCAAGAGAAACAAAAAGATGTTTTGATGGTACTAAAATTTTGTTTTGAAATTTATATATTACACAATGCACAACTTTGGTGAAGCTTATCATCAGAATGCTGAACTGGCCTACTTGGATTCCTAATCTCAGGGAATTTCAGCTAGATCCAGTCAAGCCAAGGATGTGAGGCTACAGCAATTGGTGAATGGCCTTTTGAAGGCCAAAAATTCCCCCATTTTCCCTACTTCCCAAAGATATTTCAACGCCCATGTACAGGTTGAAGATGTTATTGATGAGTCATCACCCTGATTCCCTAAACTTTGGGAGTTTGGAAGTGATTATTCTACAGTTGTTTTTTCTGGAGAATTTAGAAGTTGTCAAAATTTAACAGGGAGGAATTAGCTAAAATTGTACAGCCATAATCTCATTTGGTAGAAATCCTCATATTTGTTACTAAGCTAAATTTATAATCTTTACATTGGTATAGAATTTTTTCATACAAGTTTGAGATTTTCATTTGCATAAATTTTCTCTATTATGAAAATTTTAAAAGTATTAGGGACTTTTAAAAGGTAAACAACCTGAAAGGACATCCAATTCTCCTATTAACGTCATTACAAACTGATATGAGATGAACAAACACAGGAATTAAGGGCCAAATAACAAATTTATGGCTCCTAGTTTACTGTTAGGTTGTTTTCAAGGTATTTTCATCAGAAATCACTAAGAATAGTTAACAGTCAACAGTCCAGATTACTTTATATAGATAGATGTTTTACAAAAATGTCAGAAATCTACAAAATGCAACACTTAATGTTATTTATTATTTGTTGAAACATATCTGCTCCTACCCTCCCATTTGGTAGATTCAAAGAAGAAATTGAACATCTCTACCTTCAGGTGAGGTAATACATTGTGGCTAAGTAGCCATTGGGCAGAAATTACCTATATCATCTAAAGACAAAATAGTGTCCAGAAAAGGACTCATGGAGAATAGTTAACTGATAACTTCTGCCAAGCCAGAATGATCGGCCCTTCATAATTCTGCATTTCAAAAGTTTGTCAGATGATCCTGGAACAGAAGGCTTAAGACTTGCTCTCACATAGGGGATTGTGCAGGTAGACAATTGTCTCTTCAACCTGTCTCAGTTCTGGAAGCCATGTTAGTCTTTGTATATTTACAGATTGTATTGGTCATTCTCAGATTTCTGACTGATTGAAGACTAATTATGCTCCCATAATCTACCCAGGCTATTTAACTTTGAAAGAACTTATTTAATTGGATGTTTTCAGATAGTATACAAGGTAGTCAGCACAAAACATATAGTTTTTTAGCCTTCCTTAAGCTGGTATAGATAACTAAATGTTAATTGACAAAAATGTTAGACTGGGTGTTAGTTGTATTTCATATTTTATAAATTACAAAGTGTTAATGGTTGTGCTCACCTTTATTTGAGAAAAAAGGTTCATTTTTACAATTAGATCAAAAGGTTGATTGTGATTGGAAATATAAGAGAACAGGCCTGTTATTGGATGAGAAGCTGAAGCAGGAACAAAGTTTTAGAAAGAGGAGAAGAGAAGCGAGGAGAAGGAGGCAACATGGAGAAGACTTAAACAATCATCTCTGTGCATCTCTGCATTGATACAGTTTGTTATGAATATTTTTTAGGGATAGACTTGAACAGGATGACTTGACTAGTCTAGGTGGACAAATTATATCACATCATTTGCCTCTGACTTTATGGTGTAGACATATTGTGGGGTGTAAAATTTGCTAAGTAAAGCTGAGGTAAAGCCATTGTTAAGTTACAAGGTTCTGGAGTTTTGAATTTGTCAGTATTGTTGGAGTGTGGACAGAGTTCAGGGCTAGCAGAGAAGCAGCTAGGAGAGATACTAATGAGAGATAAATTAATGTTAATTTGATATGGCCCAATGGTGTCAGAGCTAAAGCCAGGGAGTGACCTCCTGGGTTAGAGAGTACCAGAGTGCCAGCCTGGAGCTGTGACGCACTGGGATGGTCACTGCTAAAATGAAGGTACCCTGCAGATGTCATGTGGCCCTATGGTGCCAGCACTAGCACAAGATAAAAGGTACAGATTTCTTTATAATTATTACAACACTCTGGTACATTGGGTCTTTTTACTGGGGAATTGAAAACATTGATGCTGAGTGATGTCAGTAAGCAATTATTGTTGATTCCTGTTAGTTAGTTGTTAAGACATTGTGTGTGTGTGTGTGTGTGTGTGTGTGTGTGTGTGTGTGTGTGTGTTCTATTTTCTTTGATTTTTCTGGCATAAAATTAATTTCCTGATTTTTCATGAGTGATGTTAATCTCCTTAGCTTGGAGTTTTCCTTCTAACAGTATAGGGCTTAATTTGTAGATAGATAGAGATTAAATTTGAATTTCAGATGAAATATCTCTTTTCTCCCTCCTATAGTGATTGGAAGTTTTCCTTGGCTTATGAATCTGTGATGATATCTGTGGTCTCCTAGAGTCCACAGAATCTTTGTTCATATCCTTCTGGTTTTGTAGTCTCTACGAAGAAGGTGGGTATAATTCTAATGGATCCAACTTGTATGTTTCTTGACCTTTTGTCTTATAACTTTTAATAAACTTTCTTTTATTCTGTATAATTCATGTTTTGATTATTATGTGCCTAGGGCACTATATGTTCTGGTGGAATTCATTTGGTATTCTGTATGCATCTTATAACCTTATAGGCTTGTCCTTTAGGGGGGAAATTTTCTTCTATGATTTTGTTGAAAACAGTTTCTGGGCCTTTGTCTTCTTCTTCTCTACCTTTTATTTACAGATTTGATATTTTCATAGTTGCCTAGGTTTCTTGAGTGTTTCATATAAGGAGCTTTGTTTTTAAATTTAACATTTTCACTGACTGATATATCCATTTTCTATTGTTTTTGACACTGGAGATTCTCTCTTCTCTTCTTTTGTATTCTGTGTTTGTATTTTATATTAGTGATGCTTGTTGTTCCAATGCCTATATTTTTCATTTTCATAATTTCCTCGGATTGGGGTTTCTCCATTGATTCTGTTTCCTAGTTTGGTTCTTAAGCAGTTCTAAACATTTTCTTCCACGTTTTGTGTTTTCCTGGATGTGTAAAGAAATTTATGCATTGTTTCTTAAAGTATCCCTATCACATTTATAAAGGTTGTTTTATGGTAATTTCTTTTCCTTCAGGTGTTGGGGATATCAGGACCTGCTGTGGTAAGATACTGGTCTTGAATGGAGACGTGCCATCCTGGTTGTTGTTGATTTATTTTTAATATAGGGTCTAGGCATCTGGCAGGCATTGGGAAAATTGCATTTGTTGAGGCTGTTAAATCGTTTTCTTGTTATTGGGCAGTTGTATTGTTCCTCAGCTTCTGTAATCTCTCTGGATTTTCAGAGAATATGGTGACTGTGTGTTGCTTGGTTTCCTAGGTTGTTCATCTGGTGTGTTCATGGGGAATACATGCTGGGGCTGGAGGCTGAAATACTGGGAAGAGTTGGTGAAGGGAGAGTAGGAGAGTGAAGTTCTCTGTCATCCATTGGGCATGGGGTCAGCTAGGGAAAGGAGACAGCAGCAGGTTTACTGCTACAGAGCTGGGGAATGGACTGGAGGGATTGGACTCAAGATCAGTAGTGGAGGTGTGGGACTGCCTTCAGCCTCCTTGTTGCTGCCCTATGTTTAGCAAGAAGTGACTGATAGAGTTGGGGCATCAGACAGAGCAACATATGGGGACAGAGGTAAGGAGGGGAAGCATGGTGAGATGTACAGTAGATGGGAGTCTTAAGTTCAGGGGAGGCTATAACCTGTGTTCTGCTGCAGAGCTGTCTATGAGCCATGGAGTATCAATCTCAGGTCTCAGGTACAGACAGAGTAGAAAGATTTGTAGGCAGCCTACCTGATATTGGGTTTCTGGCAAGTGCCACCTGAGGTTTAGCATGGGGTAGGGGTGCCTACTTGAGTTAGAGGTTGACAAACATCCACCAGTAGGGAGAGATATGCTAGGAGGTAATGGTATGTGGGATCCTCCCAGAGAAAAGAGAAACATAGGCTGGTGTGGTATTCTAGCACTGGGGAAGAGACTAAAAGTTTGAGTCTCACACAGACGGGACTCACACAGAGAGGAGAAAACCTACAAGCAACCTACTTTGTTTTCTCTTATGTCACAAACTTTTGATACAAAAGTCATGTCAATGTCCAAGTCCAAGAAATATTCCCTTGGCCTTTGTAGTCCAGAGAACTTTGGATTGAGGCAGTGTGAAGTTTTGCATATGCTTGGCCAAGAGATTGACACTATTAGAAGGTGTAGCGTTGTTGGAGGAAGTGTGTCACCATGGGGGTGGGCTTTGAGATCTTCCTCCTTGCTGCCTGAGGATGCTCAGTTTGTTCCTGATTGCTTCAGATGAAGATGTAGAACTCAGCTCCTCCTGCATCATGCCTTCCTGGATGCTGCCATACTCCTGCCTTGATGATAATGGACTGAACCTCTCTGAACCTGTAAGCCAGCCTCAATTAAATGTAGTCCTCTAGAAAACTTACATTGGTCATGGTGTCTGTTCACAGCAATAAGACCTTAACTAAGACAGGCAGGCAAGGGTATATTTAATAATGGGGTGTTTGTGAGAACATACTGGGAAGCAAGCTCCCTATACTTTCTACACCTGGTGGTCTATCTGTTAAGACTCATTGACACCCTGAGAACAATCTTCCATTTTCATCCTCTAACTTCCCTTGGAGACATGGAGATTTAGCTGTCTCTGCTGTAGTCAGAATTTAGAGTAGACCCTTTAGAAATAAATACTTCAAAATTCTAAGTTCAGGTACCTAGCCCAGTACCACTTGAAGATATGTAGTGACACACACACACACACACACACACACACACACACACACACACAGAGAGAGAGAGAGAGAGAGAGAGAGAGAGAGAGAGAGAGAGAGAGAGTTCATCTAGGCCATATTGGGAAGAGAAAGAGATAAAGGAGATAAAGGTTTCGTGGCTACAAGGCCTCTCTCCTGTAAGCTTACAGAGTGGAATAACTGGGAATAGCAGTCAATGTTTCTCCACACTTGAGCCATCCTGGCCAAAACTAAAGTTCAGTTTGTCTTGTTCAGGTTTGGCTCTGCAAGATCACCTCCAGAAATTATTAGACTGCCATAGGCATTGGACATGGATCTGCCATTTAGGAGATGTGCAGCCTTGTCATGTGTATAACTGACCTCAAGGGAGTGCATGGGGTCCTGTGCTGGGAGGCTCTGCTCTTTCTAAAATACAAGGCAACTTCAGGATGAGGACAATGACATCACCTGGGCCTGCATCCTCAATGGGAGCAAAGTCAGGGGTGGGTACTAATGGGACTTTTACACTGGGAGTCAGTGAATGGCTATCCTAGGTAAACAGAGTGAAGCAGGGGTCTGAAACAAAGACACTGAGATATACAAACAGATGCTCTAACTGAGCGATGTGTGAGGAATCTGATGATCCCAGCCTTTCAACCTTACCTGTAATAGTGTTCAGAGGCCAAGTGAGGATTTGATGCTTTCTTCTTTCCATTAGAATCCAAAGCAGTTCCTAGGTGCCCATTATCCTTCCAGGCTCCGAGACAGAAAGAGGGGTTGAGGAGGAGGAAGCTGGTCCTCATGAAGTTCTGCGTTACCTGTGATGAGGGAAGAGAGCATCAGTGTTAACATGGGATCTCTGCCACCTCCTTATTTTTATTCTATATGCCTCTGTACAACTAGATGGCTTGTGCTGAGTGTTTTGAAAATGACAGACTGTGAGTGAAAGTGTCATAGACAGGCTTTACATGTCCACTCTTGGGAATGAAGATATTTGCTGCCATAAGTTTTGTTGTATCCTAAGGATATCAATGAAATGGGTGAGCGCTTCTTTTGTCTCCACAAGCTGTCAGACAGATGGTTCTTTCCTTTCTGGATGACTCATGGTCAAGAGGCACACAATTGCTGGAGAAGAGTGGGTATCCTTAGATGTGGCACTTTTTCTTACTCAAAGTTATTATGATGTCTGTAGGTCATGAAAACCTTGACAGCCAGTGAGAATGTGGTGTCCATGAGCAGAAGACCTCTTTGGTCTTTTTCAATTACATCTTCTTCTTCCCTGTTCACCAGTTCCCCTTCCACCTGGTTCATAAAAAGTAAAGAAGGTGGAAAACAAGACTTGGGAAATGGGGAACTGGTCCTCAATTTTGCATTTCCCACTGAGATCCTTAAACATATTCCCCGAAATCAGCAGCCTCTTCTTGCTGGGAGCTGCTGCTGAGGTGGTGTCCTTATGTACTTCCAGTGGAGATAAAGTAGTGGAGATAAAGCTTCCTTCTCAGCCCACTCCACAAAGGTGTCACATCCTTCTCCTCTGTCTTTCCCATGTTCATCACCATCATAGATACTGTGAAAGTGAATTTTCTTTCCCTATCCCCACACTAGGCTGAGACCTCTCACCATCTGATTTTAGACTGAGATAAATCTAATTCAACATCCCATACAGTGACTGCTTTTCTCTGGGAATTCCAGGCTACTATGCACATGGACCTACTAGGCTATTGTAGAAAATATTCAAATATACATATATATGTACATATATATACACATATATGTATATAATCTGTGTGTACACACACACACACACACACATATATATATATATATACACATTAATGCCCATTCACATATATACACCACACATGCTAACATACACTGTTCAAGTAGCAAAGACAAGAGCACAATAAGAGGAGGTCTTGTGTTTCAGTCCCTGCCTGACAAGTGAAGCAGGGAAAGAGGAGAATTCGTGGGTCAGAAGAATTGGCAGGTTTTGGTAACAATCAAGTTGTCTGAGGGATTGTGGGAACAGTGTAGGATTATAATGCTATGGGGACAATCTGGGAGATGGTAGGGGCTTTCAAACAATTCCTTAGACTAGAGGAGTCATATTTTCACAAATGTTTGGTGAGCATGATTTCCAGTGGGTGCATGGTGTCCAGGGTCCCTGGAACATCAGTTGAGAGTGGTCTGGGAGGAGACTAGAAACTGAGGACAACCACCAAGATGGAGGTGCAGCTGTGGAGTTGGGAGTCAACCGCAGATGGCAGCACAGCACAACAGTTAAGACCTAACCTGCCTAGCTTTGCACGGAGCTCCCAGGGCTTATTCAATCTTGCACTGTGTGCAGCATGGCACAGTCCTCTCTGCTCCACTTCCTAATGTCAACCAAAGACAGAAGATGATGAGCCAATGAGCCAAATGCCTTAACACAGCTGCAATCACTTGGTAAAAGATAATGTTGCTGCTCTTAGATGATGCCTGGCTCTACAGAGGTTTTGTTTTGGTAAGGACGGGAATAAGGAGTAGGGCAGAGGGGATCCAGGAAGGAGACTGCAACCTGTGGAATAGACTAAGTACAGTGGTATTCATGTGTGCACTGTTGTGCAGAAACCCTTCATTTCCAGACCTGCAAAGCCATTGGGCAGGTACTGCTGTTCTCTTGTTACACAGATGCCCATGGTACATGAAAAATGTCCTTGCTTTGATCTCCAGCACCACCTAACACAGGCATGGTTACCCAGGCCTCTAATTCTGGCATTTGGGATGTAGGGGCTGGAGGATCAGAATCTCAAGGTCATTCCGGTAAGAAAAGGAATTTGAGGTGTGAGGTATACGGGCTCGTCATACACACACATGCACACACACACACACACACACACACACACACAAACACACACTAAATGAATAGAGTCTACAAATTCAAATGATTACATTGGGGTTCACTTTGATATACACCTTTGCTTGAGCAGCAAGTTAAGGCCTGCATCTGTTTGATGATGACTGAAAGACACACAGCAGTTTCAGTGTGGTGCTCTTAGAAGCAGACACAAGAAACAAATGAAATTAGTGCTGTGTTGTGGATTCCTACAGAAAGGCAATCCCTGCCTAATACACAGAGATTCTTGGTCCTTTTCCGTGCCCCTAAATATGTACACGTTCCCCCAAAGCACCACCCTGAGGACAGAGTTCATGACAAGTTTCTCCATCCCTTCACTGGTAGGTCACATTGAGCACCATGGAAACACTTCTCATGTCACAATGACTCCCAGCAAGACACCAGAGCCTTGGGCAAGTATCTCTCCAGTATTGCTACACTTGCCACTGGGGCTGGGAATGGGATGGGGGGGCTGATGAGCTCGGATCCCCAATGAAGGAGTGGAACTTGATTTCCCAAGAAAAGAAAAAAAAATAGCTGGCTCATCACTGGAACAAGCTGATCACCCTCAGAACCCTGGTCTTTCCACCCTTTTCTAACTTGCTCTCACTCTCCCTGCAGGGAAAAAGCCAATCTTCTCAAGAATCCCACTTCTTCCCAGAGACTCTGGCCACATTCAGACAACAGTTCCTGAGAGACCTGAGCAGGAGGGCCCAGTTTCTCAGAACTGTTCGTAGAGGCTCAGCTCAGAGAGCTGGGCTACCTCTCTCCTCGAAAGACCACCAGACATTGGACAGCATCTGTCATCAGCAAGAACTGAAGAGGAGTTTGGCACCCAGGCAGCGTGGGACAGGGTCCAGAGACAGCAAAAGGTGGTCTGCTACTATCAGGTGAGGAGAGAATTTGTAGTTTTTGAGAACAGGCACATATTTGATGTTTGCTCATGACCTATGTGTGGCCTCCCTAAGGAGGAGTTTTATCCTGTCTCTAGTGACATGTGTGTCATCTAATGCTCTCAAATCCTGTGGAGAATATTTGGTCATTCTCTGGCTGGAGAAACTGGTTCTCCATAGGTTGGAGGTCTCTAGGGAGACCATTAGACTTGAATCTGTGACAGTAGACTCCATTTCCAGGTATGTGCCACATAATCTTAGTACATCCCCCACCACAAAAGATCTCCACAAGTGAGGGGCCAGAATTGGCCTGCGGAGTTATGAAGATGCAGAGGCAGGCAATTTAAGGACAATGTGGTCTATACAGTAAGGTGCAAGGGCAACCATAGTTACACAGTGAGGCCCTCTCTCAAAATATAAAACAAATAAACCAATCCTGAAAAAAAAAGGCCACCAGGACTGACACACACATATAAGAATGCTGATGAGGTTCACTGAAATAGAGGAGAGGTCAAATATCTCAGGAGTTTCTCTGAGCACTCAGCAGAAGGGAATTCAACTGCCAACCACCCCAGGAACTTGTATGAGCACCCACTTAGTGTCTCTGTTGGACCTTGAGAGTATCAGCTGGCCTGATCTCAGCACAGAGTTAATGCTTTGGGCCTGGTGCTAGAGCAGGCTGGAGGTAGCTCAGAAAGGAACTCAGGCAGCCTCTGCAGCAGCACCTGTTCTGTCTCAACTGCTGGGCAGCAAGTGTGCAGGGTCATGACACCAGAGTGTAGGAGTAGCTGAATTC
Source organism: Rattus norvegicus (assembly GCF_021556685.1). NCBI lineage: Eukaryota > Metazoa > Chordata > Mammalia > Rodentia > Muridae > Rattus > Rattus norvegicus. Next base: position 25,895,931 of record NC_141554.1, read on the forward strand.
CCACAGCAAGCAGAGTAAGCTCTGGCATGTCAGCTTCTTCAGGAACTCCTGCACTGATGGATGCACTAGGGACATATTGCTCGTAGCCTATTAACTCCAAGGCATTTGGCCTCTGCATCTTAGAGAAGACTACATAATAAATTTCACTTACTTGAAGACTCAGCACAGATGGCTGATTGGTACAACACTGATGAAAAACCAGGTGGACTGGAAAAGGTGGATTTTCCTGAACATACTCAGCTCCCCTTTTCCTTGGAAGGTTAAAGGCATGTTCATAGACTTTACAAAATGAGTGTTCAAATCCTCGTAATGGCTATTGATTAACCAAGATTGACCACAATAACTAGTGATTGCCAGACCTTGGCCAACCAGACGTCTGCATTAGGTTGGGTGATGGTAACTAGAATTGCAATGATATTAGAAATCCAACCCACATTTCAAAGAAAACAGGTGTTTCCAGGTTTCCTTGGCCTCATCATCCAATTATTAGTGATGGAGAAAATAAGGAGGCGATAAAAAAAAGATGCACAGTGTTGGTGAGCATTATTAGTTTTTATTTTTATTTCTTTTTCCCTCATAGACTACATGAGGACCTTGGTTATTCCTGCATTCACTCCTCCCAGTTCACCTTCCTCCCTCTCCTAGGTCCATGCCTCCTATGTTTGGGTTCAGAAATTAGCAGACCTCCCAGGGGTATCAACTGAACACGGCACAGTGAGATATAGGAGAGCAGGCACAAACCCTCTCATCAAGGCTGGAAGGGACAAGGCAGTAGGAGGGAAGGGGTCCCAAGATCAAGGGAAAGTGTCAGAGATACCTTCACTCCCAGAGTGAGGAGTCCCACAAGAACATCAAACGATCATTTATATTTGCAGAGGACCTAATGCAGACCAATACAGACTCCCTGATTGTCAACTTGATCTCTTAGGCTGTATGAGATCTGCTTAATTAATTCTGTGGGCCAGGCTGTCTCTGTGCCCAGGGTTTTGCTGTGGGTGTCCTATTTGAGGGAGTAATTTTTAAACTGAGTCCAGCAGTTGTTGTACATGTGTAGTAAAATCTAGGAGACACCATTCTCTTATGCATGCTCACTTTGGTCATTTGATGAACTCACCACAGTTGGACATTGTTTATGGCTTGGCAGGAGCTCTGGATTTCCAGTTGATGCTTGTATGTGGATAGGATTTTTACAGCATGTGTGTTGACCCTCTGGGGAAACATCCAAGTTTAGTCCATGGCAAGGTGAATACTCTAACAAGGAAGCATAGCTTCCCACATGTGGCCAGGAGGATCCTTAATAGATACTAAGAGGAGCTGAGGAATATGGAACGGTCAAGTGGGACAAAAACAGGGAAGTCTGTTGGTGTGAATGAAAAGAGATGAGCAAAATCTGGACGGGCCATTGCTCACATCCCCCAGGGTAAAAATCTGCACTCCAACAGACAGAATTTATAATGCACTCTACCCCCACACCAACACGTGGGAGTTATGTGTCTTTCTGCCTTGTGGGTCAAGTGGCACAAGGACATGTTGTGCACAGACCATGCATATTTTCAAGACATTCATCTTAGCCGGACATTCCCTGGTTAAGAAATATGGCCACAGTCCCTAATCTGAGCCTTGCAGCCAACAAGTTCTCAGAGAGGACTCTTGAGAACTAAGGTGCATGAGGCTTGGGACTGGATATAGGGCAACTTACCTCACATAGTCAGTCCACTTCTTAGAAATGGTAGATTGTATCATTTGTAGAAAGTGTTTAACTCTGATTTCCCTACAGAGCCCTCTGAAAGGTACCCATTGGTCACTCCAAACACTACCCAATGAGAAATAGAAGAAACACTGAAGAAATCATTGTTCCTAGACATACCTAGCATCTGTTTCAGCCAAAATCATCGAGAGATCACTGAAGAGGTAGGTTCACCTTCCTACAGATATGAATATAGAATATAATAATGACCATGATTCTGAATTAAAGTCTAGGAGCCTTGTGGAGAAGAGCAAGAGGATGCTGATCTTTTCCCCATTCAGATTCAGAACTATGAGTTGGAACAGAGGACTCAGTTAGTGTGGGCATTCTGCACAGAGAGCAGTTTCCAAGAGCTAAGGCACATCTCTGGTACACTGTATGTCAGCCTCTGTTCAAAATGCCCATTTTCAAATTTCCCTCAACCATCACAAAGAAATCTTCCAATGTGGGACCCATAGGAACCTTCCCTCTTTCACAAAGATGACTTCAGTGCTAAGAGATGCAGCACAGTGTGTCCTCCAAATGATAGAGCTGGGACAGAGAGACAAGTTCAAAAATGGTGACCTTGGATATAGAAAAAGTTCACAAGTGATAAGGCTGGGACACAGACTCAAGGTCATAAATGGTGGAGATGGGACATAGAGAAATAATCCCACATGATAAAGGTAGAAGGTAGGCATAAGCTTACGAAGAGTGGATCTTGGTATAGATGCAAGCTCAGAAATGATGGAAGTGGGCATAGATGCAATCTTGCAGCTGGGACATAGACACAAGCTCACAAATGGTGGGGCTTGGACAGAGATGCAGTGGTTCAGCAAGTGTATAGACATATGCTTCCAAAGAGTGCAGCTGGGACACAAACACAAGGAATGTGAACATAGAACTGGCAACACTTGGGACGGAGAGGCAGGCAGACATCTGTGAGTTTGAGGCCAGCCTGGCCTACTGAGTTCCAGGACAAGCCAGGATATGTTGAAAAATGTCTTCTGGGAAAATGAAGGACAGGAGGGAGGGAGGGAGAGAGGGAGCAAGAGATGAAAAAGAAAAAGACAAGAGAATAAAGAGAGAAGATAAATAAAAAGGGAAACAGAAGAGACAAGAAAAATGAAAAGAAATAAAAGGAAGAAAGAAGTGCTGACTCAGCAGGTAGTCTCTCAAAATCCTTTCAGGACCCATTAAGGTTCTATCAGTGACCTTCAAGAAGTCTGCCCTTACAGTAAATGCTGGTTGTCCTCAACTGACACCACCACTAAAACCTATGTCATAGTATTACCTCCAAGGAGGAAATAGTATAGAGCCCATGCTTTCTTTTTACTCACAGAGTAGGGCCTGTAGGGTCTTTGCACCCAGAGAAGTGTGATTCAAGAGTCTTGCATAGGAACTCAGAGGAAATGAGAATTATGAAGATTAGCAACTCCAGAAGCTACTAATTAAATCTTTGAAACACCCCTTTCCCTCTTCCATATTAGGGACTGGCACCTCACAGTTCTGTGTATTTCCTTTTAGAGTAAGGTTTAGAAGAAGAGCATTGGGGGTTGGGGATTTAGCTCAGTGGTAGAGCACTTGCCTAGGAAGTGGAAGGCCCTGGGTTCGGTCCCCAGCTCCGAAATAAAAAAAAAGAAGAAGAGGAGCATCAGAACCATGGCCCATGAGAGCAGGTGGACACTCCTAGAAAAGTGAGGGGAGGCATGAGGTGGGAGCTGTACAGATGATTCCAATTGCACTTGCAATTGCAAAGGAGGGGGAGGTCTCCTAAAATGAAGCAAAGATTCTCTCTCCCTCCTTTTGAAGTAGGTGAATTACACCTAAGTGCAGAAATCTACAAGGTTGGAGACACTGTGTGTCTTTGCCAAATGTGAACCCAATAAAGCCCATGTGGCCTGAAAGTGAAATGTACTATGGTTGGACAGCAGACATCTGCTTTAAGGGATATATCCCCTACAGGAGAGAAGTCTAACCCACATTCTAATAGTTTGCCTACAAACAGGGTTGGATCATTCCTTGTCTCTTCAGAGTTGTTTTTAAACCCGAGATCTTCTTTTGCTTTTATTTGATTTTTTTTAATTTATATTTTAAATGTTATTCCCTTTCCAGATTTGCACTCCAGAAATCTGCTATCCCATCCATCCTCTCCCTGCTTCTATTAGGGAGCTTCCCCCCTACTCCCTCCTATCTCCCTGTCCTGAATATCTCCTACACTGGGGCATCAGATGGTGGTTTGGTCCCTGAGAGCTCTGGGGGCAGGTCTGGTTGTTTGATATTATTGTTCTTCTTAAGTGTTTGCAAACCCCTTCAACACCTTTAGTTCTTACTCTAACTCCTCCATTGTGAACCCCTTTCTCAGTTCAATGGCTGGCTGTGAGCATCTGCTTCTGTATTTGTCAGGATCTGGCAGAGCTTCTCAGGAGACAGCTATATCAGGCTCCTGTCAGCATTCACTTCTTAGCATTTACAATACTGTCTGTGTTTGGTGGTTATATATGGGCTGGATCCCATGGTGGGACAGTTTCTGGATGGCCTTTTCTTCAGTCTCTGCTCCATGCTTCCTCCATATTTCCTCCTGTGAGTATTTTTGTTCCCCCTTCTGAGAAGTTCTGAAGCATCCACATTTTGGTCTTCTGTCTTCTTGAACTTCATGTGGTTCAAAAATTGTATCTTGGATATTCTGAACTTTTGGGCTAATATCTGCTTATCAGTGAGTACATACCATGTGTGTTATTTTTTGATTGGCTTACCTCACTCAGTATGTTATTTTCTAGTTCAATCCATTGGCCTAAGAATTTCATGAGGAAATTGTTTTCAATAGCTGAGTAGTACTCCGTTGTATAAATGTACCACATTTTCTCTATTACTCTTGTGAAGGACATCTGGGTTCTTTCCAGGTTCTGGCTATTATATATCAGGCTGCTATGAACATAATGGAGCATGTGTCTTTGTTATATGTTGGAGCATCTTTCAGGTATATGCCCAAGAGAGGTATTCATTGATTGGTGATTTAGACCCTGAGAGCTCTGGTGGTTTCAGGTTGTTTGATATTGTTTTTCTTCCTATGGGTTTGCAAACCCCTTTAGTTCTTTCATTCTTTTTTCTAACTCCTCCATTGACCTCCCCTTGTTCAGTCCAATTGTTACCTGCAAGCATCTTCCTCTGTATCAGTAGGGCTCCGGGAAAGCCTCTTAGGAGACACCCACACCTGGCTCCTGTCAGCAAGCACAGGTATCAGCAAGAGTAACTGGCTTTGGTGGCTGCATATGGGACTGATGCCCAGGTGGGGCAGTCTCTGGATGACCTTTCTTTCAGTGGCTGCTCCTTTGTCCCTGTATTTCTTCCCATGAGTATTTTGTTCTCCCTTCTAAGAAGGAATGAAGCATACATGCTTTGGTCTTCCTTCCCCTTGAGCTGCATAAAAACTGTGAATGTTTCTTAGATATTTCAAGTTTTGGGGCTAATATCTGCTTATCTATGAGTGGATATCATGTGGGTTCTCTTGTGACTCTTTTATCTCATCAGGATATTTTCCAGTTCCATCCTTTTGCCTAAGAATTTCATGAAGATATGGTTTTCATTTTTATTGGATATTTTTTATTCACATTTCAAAGGTTATTCCCTTTCCCAGTTTCCTGGTCACAAGCCCCCTATTCCACCCCCCTCCACATCTCCTATAAGGGTGTTACCCTCCCCAAATACCCTCCCTTCCTGCCTCCTCCCCTGACATTCCCCTGCCCTGGGGGTTCCTGTATTGGCAGTACCAAGGGCTTCTCCTCACATTAGTGCCAAACAAGGTCATACTCTGCTAAATATGCTGCTGCAGCCATGGGTCTGTCCATGTGTAGTGTTTGGGTAGTGAATTAGTCCCTGGGAACTCTGGTTACTTGTTTTATTTATTTGTTTTTCTTTTCCAAATGAATGTATAAATTGCTCTAAATCTATGAAGAATTGAGTTGGGTTTTTGATGGGGATTGCATTGAATCTGTAGATTGCTTTCTGCCAGATGGCCATTTTTCCTACATTAATCCAACCAATCCATAGGCATGGGACGTCTTTCCATCTCCTGTGATCTTCAATTTTTTTCTTCAGAGGCTTGAAGTTCTTGAAGACAATTTTTTTACTTGCTTGGACAGAGTCATTCCAAGGCATTTTATATTATTTGTGGCTATTTTGAATGGTGTTGTTTCTCTAATTTTTATCCCAGCCTGTTTATCCTTTGAGTTGAGGAAAGTTACTGTTTTGTTTGAGTTAGTTTTATATCCAGCTACTTTGCTGAAGTTGTTTACCAGCTCCAGGAGTTCTGTGGTGTAATTTTTGGGATCACATAAGTATACTATCATATAACCGGCCAATAGTGATATTTGGGCTTCTTCCTTTCCAATTTGTATCCATTTGACCTCTTATTCTTGTCTAATTTCTCCGGCTAGGACATCAAATAATATATTGAATAGGTATGGAGAGAGTGGGCAGCCCTGTGTAGTCCCTGATTTTAATGTGATTGTTTCAAGATTCTCTCTATTTAGTTTGATGTTATCTACTGGTTTTCTCTTTACTGCTTTTACTATGTTAAGTATAAGCATTGAATTCCTGATCTTTATCATCATAAGATTTTTATCATGAAGAGGTTTTGAATTTTGTTAAATGTTTTCTGAGCTTCTAATGAGTTGATCATCATGTGGCTTTTTTTCATTAAGTTTGTTTACACAGCGAATTAAATTGATGGACTTCTGTATGTTGAACCCTCCCTGCATTTCTCAGATGAGGCCTACTTGATCACAATGGAAGATCTTTTGATGTGTTTTTGGATTCAGTTTGCATTAATTTCATTGAGTATTTTGGGATTTATATTCATAAGGGAATGAATGTTCTCTTTTTTATAAATGAAGTTCTCTTTTTTCTTTGAGACTGTGTGGTATAGGCATAAGAGTGATTGTGGCATCATAGAAATAATTGGGTAGTGTTCCTTCTGTTTCTATTTTGTGGACTAGTTTGGAGAGTATTGGAATTACCTCTTCTATGAAGTTCTGATAGAATTCTGCATTAAAGCCATCTAGTTCTTGGATATTTCTGGCTGGGAGATTTTTAATTACTGCTTCATTTCTGTTAGGGATTTGGGATCTTTTGATGGTACATCTGATCCTGATTTATTTTGTACCTGCTATCTGTCTAGAAAATTGTCCATTTCATCTGGATTTTTCAGATTTGTTGCATATAGGCTTTTGTAGTAGGATCTGATGACTTTTTGAACTTCTTATTTTCTTCTTATCACTGCTTTTGTGGTGTCCCATAAGGCTGGGTATGTTATGCATTTCTTTTCATTAAATTAAAAATACCTTTAATTTCTGTATTTCTTCCTTGACTATTTAGCTTCCATAGCTTCGTTGACCAGTCTTAGTCTGCAGTGATCTGATAGGATACATGGGATTATTTTAATCTTGTTTTATCTGTTGAAGGTTGTTTGTGACTGATTATATGGTCAATTTTGGAGAAGGGACCAGGTCCTGAGAAAAAGGTGTCCAGCCTTAGTTTTTCTCATAAGTTCTGGCTGAAAGTTGGTTTTATTTGACATTAGAGTGTCTACTCCAGCTTGTTTTTTGGGACAATTTGCTTGTTTTCCAAGCCTTTTATTCTGAGGAAGTGTCAGTCTTTGTCACTGAGGTTAGTTTTCTAAACGCAGCAAAATTCTGAGTCCTGTCTACATGTCCAATCTTTTAGTCTATGTCTCCTTATTGGGGAATTGAGTTCATTGATGTTGAGTGACATTAGAGATGAATGATAGTTGTTGCCTATTATTTTTGTTGTTAGAGGTGCAAGTATGTTTTTGTGGCTATCTTTAGGTTAGTTGAACAAAGATTAATTAGTTGCTTTGTCTAGGGTGATGTGTCCATACTTGTGTGTGTTCGTGTTATCATTTTAGGGTTGGATTTGTGGAAAATGTTTTGTAAATTTGGTTTTGTCACGGACTATATTGGTTTCTCCATGTATGGTAATTGAGAGTTTTGCTGGATGTCATATGCAGGGCTGACATTGGTATTCTCTTACCATCTGTATAACATCTGAACTAGATCATCTAACTTCCATAGCCTCTGTTGAGAAGCCTGGTGAAATTCTGGTACGTCTGTCTTTATATTTCTCTGTTACGGCTTTTAATATATTGATTCTTTTCTTTGTGTATTTGATGTTTTTTTAGCTTTATTTTTTATTCATTTTTTTAAAGCTGAAAACATTCTCTATTTATTTTTTTTATTAACTTGAGTAATTCTTATTTACATTTCGAGTTATGGGGATATTTAACTGGTTTATCTGTTCCTGATTTAACTTCGGTACTTGGTATCTGTCTAGGAAATTGTACATTTCCTGCAGATTTTCAAGTTTTGTTGAATATAGGCTTTTATAGTAAGATCTGAAGATTTTGTGAATTTCCACTGATTCTGTAGTTATGTCTCCCTTTTCATTTCTGATTTTGTTAATTTGGACACACTCTCTGTGTCGTCCCGTCATTCTGGCTAAGGGTTTATCTATCATATTGATTTTCTCAAAGAACCAACTTTTGGTTCTGTTGATTCTTTCTATGGTCCTTTTTGTTTCTACTTGGCTGATTTCAGCTCTGAGTTTGATTATTTCCTGTCTTCTATGCCTCCTGGGTCTATTAGCTTCTTCTTGTTCTAGAGCTTTTAGGTGTGCTGTCAAACTGCTGACATATGCTCTCTCCTGTTTCTTTCTGCAGGCACTCAGCGCTATGAGTTTTCCTCTTAGCACAACTTTCATTGTGTCCCATAAGTTTGGGTATGTTGTACCTTCATTTTCATTAAATTTTAAGAAGTCTTTAATTTCTTTCTTTATTTCTTCCTTGACCAGGTTATTGTTGAGTAGATCATTGTTCAACTTCCACGTATATGTGGGCGTTCTTCCCTTATTGTTATTGAAGACCAGCTTTCTTTCTGTATCTGTTGAGGCCCATTTTTTGACCAATTATATGGTCAATTTTGGAGAAAGTACCATGAGGAGCTGAGAAGAAGGTATATCCTTTTGCTTTAGGATAGAATGTTCTATAAATATCCGTTAAGTCCATTTGGCTCATGACTTCTCTTAGTCTGTCTACGTCTCTGTTTAATTTCTGTTTCCATGATCTGTCCATTGATGAGAGTGGGGTGTTGAAATCTCCTACTATTGTTGCGTGAAGTGCAATGTTTGAGGTGCAATGTGTGTTTCAAGTGGGTTTCTTTTACATATGTAGGTGCCCTTTTATTTGGGGCATAGATATTTAGGATTGAGAGTTCATCATGGTGGATTTTTCCTTTGATGAATATGAAGTGACCTTCCTTATCTTTTTTGATGACTTTTAGTTGAAAATTTATCTTATTTGATATTAGAATGGCTACTCCAGCTTGCTTCTTCCGACCATTTGCTTGGAAAGTTGTTTTCCAGACTTTCACTCTGAGGTAGTGTCTGTCCTTGTCTCTGAGGTGTGTTTCCTGTAGGCAGCAGAATGCAGGGTCCTCGTTGCGTATCCAGTTTGTTAATCTATGTCTTTTTATTGGGGAGTTGAGGCCATTGATGATGAGAGATATTAAGGAATAGTGATTATTGCTTCCTGTTATATTCATATTTGGATGTGAGGTTATTTTTGTGTGGTCTTCTTCTCTTTGTTTTGTTGCCAAGATGATTAGTTTCTTGTTTGTTCTAGGGTGTAGCTTGCCTCCTTATGTTGGGCTTTACTTTTTATTATCCTTTGTAGCGCTGGATTTGTAGAAAGATATTGTGTAAATTTGGTTTTGTCATCGCATATCTTGGTTTCTCCATCTATGTTAATTGAGAGTTTTGCAGGATACAGTAACCTGGGCTGGCATTTGTGTTCTCTTAGGATCTGTACGACATCTGTCCAGGATCTTCTGGCTTTCATTGTCTCTGTCGAAAAGTCTGGTGGGATTCTGATAGGTCTGCCTTTATATGTTACTTGACCTTTTCCCCTTACTGCTTTTAATATTCTTTCTTTATTTTGTGCATTTGGTGTTTTGACTATTACGTGACGGGAGGAATTTCTTTTGTGGTCCAATCTATTTGGAGTTCTGTAGGCTTCTTGTATGCTTATGGGTATCTCTTTCTTTAGGTTAGGGAAGTTTTCTTCTATGAATTTTTTTGGTTCTTTTTTTCGGAGCTGGGGACCGAACCCAGGGCCTTGCGCTTCCTAGGTAAGCGCTCTACCACTGAGCTAAATCCCCAGCCCCTCTTCTATGATTTTGTTGAAGATATTTACTGGTCCTTTGAGCTGGGAGTCTTCACTCTCTTCTATACCTATTATCCTTAGGTTTGATCTTCTCATTGAGTCCTGGATTTCCTGTATGTTTTGGACCAGTAGCTTTTTCCGCTTTACATTATCTTTGACAGTTGAGTCAATGATTTCTATGGAATCTTCTGCTCCTGATATTCTCTCTTCCATCTCTTGTATTCTGTTGGTGAAGCTTGTATCTATGGCTCCTTGTCTCTTCTTTTGGTTTTCTATATCCAAGGTTGTTTTCATGTGTTCTTTCTTTATTGCTTCTATTTCCATTTTTAATTCTTTCAACTGTTTGATTGTGTTTTCCTGGAATACTTTCAGGGATTTTTGTGATTCCGCTCTGTAGGCTTCTACTTGTTTATTTATGTTTTCATGTGTTTCTCTAAGGGAGTTCTTCACGTCTTTCTTGAAGTCCTCCAGCATCATGATAAAATATGATTTTGAAATTAGATCTTGCTGTTCTGGTGTGTTTGGATATTCCGTGTTTGCTTTGGTGGGAGAATTGGGCTCTGATGATGCCATGTAGTCTTGGTTTCTGTTGCTTGGTTTCCTTCCCTTGCCTCTCGCCATCAGATTATCTCTAGTGTTACTTTGTTCTGCTATTTCTGAGTAGCTAGGCTGTCCTATAAGCCTGTGTGTCAGGAGTGCTGTAGACTTGTTTTCCTGTTTTCTTTCAGCCAGTTATGGGAACAGAGTGTTCTGCTTTCGAGCATGTAGTTTTTCCTATCTACAGGTATTCAGCTCTTCCTATGGGCCTGTGTCCTGAGGCTCAAGTTTGCTCATGGGGTGTTGCTTATGAGTTCTCCGTAGGGGCAGCAACCAGGAAGATATGCGCTGCCCTTTCCGTGAGCTTCTGTGCACCAGGGTTCCAAATGGCGTTTGGTGTTTTCCTCTGGAATCAGTAATGTGGGCAGAGTGTAATCTCTTCTGGTTTCCGAGTTGTGTCTGCCTCTTTGAAGGTTTAGCTCTCTCTCCCACGGGATTTGGGTGCAGAGAACTGTTTATCTGGTCGGTCCCTTCATGTTCTGGCGGTGTCTCAGACGCAGGGGACCTGCTGCTCCTGTGCCCTTATCTCCAGGAACCCAGAGGCCGTATACAGTTTCCTCTTGGGCCAGGGATGTGGGCAGGGGTGGGCAGTGTTGGTGGTCTCTTCCGCTCTGCAGTCTCAGGAGTGCCCACCTGTCTGGGTGGTGAGCTCTCTCTCCCACAGGGTTTGGGAGCAGTCGTATTTGATGTTTTTACAAGTATGTGATTGGAGGCATTTCTTTTTTGATCCTATTTGTAGTTCTATGGGTGTCTTTTATGTTTGTGGATATCACTTTCTTTAGGTTAAGGAAGTTTTCTTCTACAATTTTGTTGAAGATATTTACTCATCCTTTAAGTTGGGAATCTTAGCTCTCTTCAATATGTGTTATTCTTAAGTTTGATCTCATTTTGTCCTGGATTTCCTGGATGTATTGGATTAGAAACTTTTTGCCTTTTGCATTTTCTTTTACTGTTCTGACAATTTTTTTCTCCATCCTTATTAAATTGGGTATTTCTTTGTTATTGTTTTGTTTTTCCCTCCATCTTTATTAAATTGGGTTTTTCTTGTTTACATTTCAAATGTTACTTCCTATACTGGTTTCCAGGTTATCATCTCCCTAACCCCTTCCCCTCCCCTTCTATATGGTTGTTCCCCTCCACATCCTCCCCTCATTACCACCCTAGCCCCAACAATCCCATTCACTGGGGGTTCAGTCTTGGCAGGAACAAGAGTTTCCCCTTTCACTGGTGCCCTTACTAGGCTATTCATTAAGACGTATGAAGTTGGAGCCCAGGGTCAGTCCATGTAATGTCTTTGGATAGTGGCTTAGTCCCTGGAAGCTCTGGTTGCTTGGTATTGTTGATCATATGAGATCTCAAGCCCCTTCATGCTCTTTCAGTGCTTTCTCTGAATCCTTCAATAGTGGTCCTGTTCTCAGTTCAGTGATTTCCTGCTGGCATTCGCCTCTGTATTTGCCATATTCTGGCTGTGCCTCTCAAGAGAGATCTGCATCCAATCCCTGTCAGCCTGCACTTCCTTGTTTCATCCACCTTATCTAGTTTGGTGGCTGTATATATATGGGCCACATGTGGGTCAGGCTCTGAATGGGGGTTCCTTCAGTCCCTGTTTGAAACTTTGCCCACCTATTCCCTCCCAAGGGTATTCTTGTTCACCTTTTAAAGAAGGAGTGAAGCATTTGCATTTTGGTCATTGTTCTTGAGTCTAATGTGTTCTGTGCATTTAGGGTAATTCAAGCATTTGAGCTAATATCCACTTATCAATGAGTGCATACCATGTGTGTTTTTCTGTGATTGTGTTACCTCACTCAGGATGATATTTTCCAGTTCCATCCATTTGCCTATGAATTTCATAAAGGCATTGTTTTTGAAAGCAGAATAGTATTCCATTGTGCAGATGTACCATATTTTCTGTATCCATTTCTCTGCTGAAGGGTATCTGTGTTCTTTCCAGCTACTGGCCATTATAAATAAGGCTGCTATGAACATAGTGGACCATGGTATATGTTGGGGCATCTTTTAGATATATGCCCAAGAGAGGTATATAGCTGTGTCCTCAGGTAGTGCAATGTCCGATTTTCTGGGGAACCTCCAGAAAGATTTTCAGAATGGTTGTACCAGTCTGCAATCCCACCAACAATGGATGAATGTTCCTCTTTCTCCACATCACAATGAGCTCTCTTTCCCACAAGGTTTGGGAGCATGGAGCTGTAGGCTGGGATCAGCAAGGTTCGGCCCCAGCTAGAAACTGGAAGTGCCCAGTCCCTGAGGAATTTTGCCTTTGTGTGTCCTGGGTTCACCAGGCAGGTCACTTGGAGCAGAAAATTTGGTCTTACCTCTGGTCTCAGGCCTGAAGTAGCTTCTCGAGTCTGGGTTTCAGCTCTCTAGGAGGGTAGCAACCAGAATGTCGTGTCAGTGTTTTCTATGGTATCTTCTGCCCCTGAGTTTCTGTCTTCTATTTCTTGTATTCTGTTGGTGATGTTTGCATCTATGACTCCTGATTCCTTTCTTAGATTTTCTATCTCTAGGGTTATCTCCCTTTGTGATTTCTTTATTTTTTTCTATTTCCATTTTTAGATCATTTATGATTATGTTCACTTCCTTCACCTGTTTGTGTTTTCCTGCAATTCTTTAACGGATTTTTGTGTTTCTTCTTTAAGGGCTTCTACCTCTTTACCTTTTCACAGTTTCTTTCCACCTTTGAACCATGGCCTAAGGTATCCTCTTTGATCATGGAGAATACTAGTCTTTGAATGTGAGGTAGTAACCACAGAATTCAATCATGATTTGGGAATAACAGATTCCAGGGTTGATTTTTGTATTGTGTCTCTCTGTTTTAAACAGTCTGGCATCTCCATGGCTACTAAAAGCAATGCTTTTCATATGTAATCACTCAGAAGGTCACTCAGAATCTTTGGTTTTAGGGGGGGTTGTGTTGGTTCTCACCTGCATGATCTGTGGATATTTTCATCATCAGTTCATCTTGGGAATAATTCGAGGTTGTTAGTTTACTGTCAGGCAGAAACATTTCCTCTTCAGTTTGTGGTGAGATTCCTAGTTTGGCTTTCATATGTATTCCCCTTCATCCTTTCCTTTCCCTTCTTTAAATACATTCTGTTAAGGAACAGAATGTTTGCTGTAGAGTGGTTATATAGGAGATAATTCATCATGGTGGTCTCCAGAGGGAGTTTCAGGATCTGCTTCCAGTGAGTCTATTTATGTCTCCTACTACATACACACCTTCTTGTCCAACCTCTCAGTCTTGTCCTGCTTTGGTAAGGATGTGATCTTCAATGATCCCACTTGAGATTTCACACTCCCCTTTTCTGAAACCAAATCCTGTGGGAAGCAGTCTCCTGAGTGTTTGCTTCCACTATCTTCAAGATCCAGATTTGATGGCCATTCTGTCTATGTCCTATTGTAGTAAAAATAAAAAAAGTATGGAACCAGTTGCCATGTGTACCCTGGTAGTTGCTAATTCTGCCTCCAGTGGGACCTTGGGACTAGTGCTAATTTATCTCAGATTAATATCTCTCCTAGCAGCTTTCTGCTAGCCATGAAGTCCCTGGGTCCAGCTACCCAGAAAAAATCATTGTTCTACAAGTCCAGCAATGGCTGGCATACTGTGGCTCACTGCTACAGACACTGCCTATACTCCTAGCAACTGCCCCTTCATAGTTAAAACATAAACTCCCAAATACCCAGTAAAATCAAGATTCAGTAAACTATAAGCCAACAGTCAAATTTATATGTTAAATTCTGAATCCACAATACTTTCACATAATAAACTTACAACAAATTAATAAGGATATAAATAAACTACCCACCTAGATAAGGTAAATTTGCCTGCAGAAATCCATTCCAGCTACTTTGGCAAGTCAAGAATCCCCGAATCTGGGTCATCTTTCCCAGTCTCCATCTTGATTCTCTTCCTTTTCCTCTTCTCTCCTGCCTTACAAAAGCTGGTCCCTGTCTTATTTTTTTACTGTTCGATCATGACCTTGATCTAAATTGTGTGCCTTCACCTGCATAATGACATCAACCTACAATTTCCCTCTGACACAACTTATGCATGGCCTTGATCTTACCCAGCATGGAACAATATTGCCTAAGGAAAGAAGATTCTGGACACTTTTCTTGATCTGTCCTTGGCACCAACCACATGGTCCCTCAAAACCTCCTTCGATACATTGGCCACTCTCCTGCAGATTCTGGAAACTAAATTTGAAGGCAAAGTTTTCTGTGGGCTTTCCTGTTCTTCTGTCTGGAATTTGAATCCCGTTCTCCTACACAGAAATTGTTTCGCCTATAGGATGTCTCCCATAAGTTGTTTTTCACCAATCTCCAAGATTCATAGGTCTGCATGTGTTGTTCACATGCACTTTTAGAGAGAAGCCTAGTCCTCCAGACAAACTTTTCTTTGTTTACTCTGTTAGGAGCTCTATTGGTGGATTGGTATTAAGCAACATGGAGTAACATTGCAAGGCTGAATACCTTGGTCAACCATAGCCTCATAAAGGCTCAGAAAATGTTGTTATGATAGTACCAAAGGTAAAGGACAAAAGGTGTCTGATAATAGGTACTGCTTCAATGCCAAGAGATTTCCCCATCAGTTCCTGAATGAGTGGAATTATCAAACTAAACAAATCATATTTAATTGGGTAACCAAAGCACATAAATTTGAGTCATGTTCCAGTGACATTTACAAAAATCTGGATAATTCTTACTGAATTCTTATTAAAATCACAGGGATATGGGCATTATTGGTCCATGCCTGTAACTTCATCCTTCTGGAGGGAAAGGCAGATAGACTGCTGTATGTATGTCTATGACCAGTCTTGAAGAAAGGAAGTCCTGGTAAGACCCACATACCACGTGACATCCTGTCTGAAAAGAAACTAACTATATAATCACACAAAAGCATATAGGAATGAAAACCCCACATGAGTTTCATGAATTATTGGTATTTCCCAAAAAAGACCTAATAAGAAGCAATTTGGATAAGACCCAAGCACTGTGGGCTCTTAATTGTGTTCTTTTATTTTTTTTACAGGATATTTTTTATTTACATTTCAAATGATAATCCCTTTTCAGGTTTCCCTACTATATGCTCCCTATCCCATCTCCCTCCCCTGCTTCTATAAGGGTGTTCCCTCTCCCCAACCACCCCCCATTCGAGCCTCCCCACATTGATATTTCCCTGCACTGGGAGATTCAGTCTTGTCAAGACCAAGAGTTTGTCCTCCCATTGGTGCCAAACAAGGCCATCCTCTGTGACATAAGCAGCTTGAGTCATGGATCTCTCCATTTGTACTCTTTGGATGGTGGTTTAGTCTTTGAGAACTCTAGTTGGCTGGACTTGTTGTTCTTGTGGGGTTGGAAGCCTCTTAAACTCTTTCAATCCTTTCTCTAATTCCTCTAACAGGGATCCTGTTCTCAGTTCAATGGTTTGCTTCTAGCATTTGCCTCTGTATTTGACATGCTCTGGCTGTGCCTCTTAGGAGACAGCTATATCTGTCTCCTGTCAGCATGTACTTCTTAGGTTTATCAATCTTATCTAGTTTTGGTATATCCATGTAGAGCAGACTCTGAATGGCTATTCCTTTAGTGACTTCTCAAAACTTTGCCTCCATATCCACTCCCATGAAAATTTTTGTTTCCCCATTTAAGAAGGAGTGAATCATAAGCAATATGGTCAAGTGTCATCTTTAGCTTCATGTGGACTTTGGATTGTATCTTGGGTAATTTGAGCTTTGTGGCTAATATCCACTTATCAGTGAGTACATACCATGTGTGTTTTTCTGTCATTGGGTTACCTGACTCAGGATGATATTTTTTAGTTCTATTCATTTGCTTGTGAATTTCATAAAGTCATTGTTTTTGATAACTGAGTAGTACTCCATTGTGTATATGTACCACATTTTCTGTATACATTCCTCTGTTGAAGGGCATCTGGGTTCTTTCCAGCTTCTGGCTATTATAAACACAGCTAATACGAACATAGTGGAGCATGTATCTTTGTTGTATGTTGGATCATCTTTTGGATATATGCCCAGGAGTACTACAGCCCAGGAGGTTCTGAAGAGCCTCCAGAATGATGTCCAGAGTGGTTATGCCAACTTGGAATTACAGCAACAATGGAGGATCATTCTTTTTCCTCCTCATACCTGCTAGCATCTGTTGTCACCTGATTTTTTATTTTTTTTCTTTATTAACTTGACTATTTCTTATTTACATTTCGATAGTTATTCACTTTCCCGATTTCCGGGCCAATATTCCACTAATCACCCCCCTCCCCTTCTATATGGGTGTTCCCCTCCCCATCCTCCCCCCATTACCATCCTCCCCCCAAAAATCACGTTCACTGGGGGTTCAGTCTTAGCAGGACCAAGGGCTTCCCGTTCCACTGGTGCTCTTACAAGGATATTCATTGCTTCCTATGAGGTCAGAGTCCAGGGTCAGTCCATGTATAGTCTTTGGGTAGTGGCTTAGTCCCTGGAAGCTCTGGTTGCTTGGTATTGTTGTACATATGGGGTCTCCAGCCCCTTCAAGCTCTTCCAGTTCTTTCTCTGATTACTTCAAAGGGGGGTTCCATTCTCAGTTCAGTGGTTTGCTATTGGCATTCACCTATGTATTTGCTGTATTCTGTCTGTGCTCTCAGGAGAGATCTACATCCAGTTCCTGTCAGACTGCATTATTTGCTTCATCCATCTTGTCTAATTGGGTGGCTGTATATATAGGGGGCACATGTGCGGCAGGCTCTGAATGGGTGTTCTTTCTGCCTCTGTTCTAAATTTTGCCGACCTATTCCCTGCCAAGGGTATTTTTGTTCCCCTTTTAAAGAAGGAGTAAAGAATTCTCATTTTGGTCATCCCTCTTGTGTTTCATGTGTTCTGTGCATCTAGGGCAATTCAAGCATTTGGGCTAATATCCACTTATCAATGAGTGCATACCATGTGTGTTTTTCTCTGATTGGGTGACCTCACTCAGGATGATATTTCCAGTTCCCTCCATTTGCCTATGAATTTCATAAAGTCATTGTTTTTGATGGCGGATTAATATTCCATTGTGTAGATGTACTACATTTTCTGTATCTATTCCTAAGTTGAAGGGCCTCTGGGTTCTTTCAAGTTTCTGGCTATTATAAATAGGGCTGCTATGAACGTAATGGAGCATGTTTCTTTGTTATATGTTGGGGCATCTTTTGGGTACATGCTCAAGAGAGGTATAGCTGGGTCCTCAGGTAGTCCAATGTCCAATTTCTGAGGAACCTCCAGACTGATTTCCAGAATGGTTGTACCAGTCTGCAATCCCACCAACAATGGAGGAGTGTTCCTCTTTCTCCACATCCTTGCCAGCATTTGCTGTCAACTGAATTTTTGATCTTTGCCATTCTCACTTGTGTGAGGTGAATTCTCACGGTTGTTTTGATTTCCATTTCCCTTAAGAGTAAAGATGTTGAACATTTCCTTAGGTGTTTCTCAGCCATTGGGCATTCCTCAGCTGTGAATTCTTTGTTTAACTCTGAACTCCATTTTTAAGAGGGTTATTTGTCTCCCTGCAGTCTAACTTCTTGAGTTCTTTGTATATTTCGGATATAAGCACTCTATCTGTTGTAGTATTGGTAAAGATCTTTTCCCAATCTGTTGGTTGCCGTTTTGTCCTAACCACAGTGTCCTTTGCCTTACAGAAGCTTTGAAGATTTATTGGATCTGATTTGTCTATTCTTGATCTTAGAGCATAGGCTATTGGTGTTTGTTCAGGAAATTTTCTCCAGTGCCCATGTGTTAGAGATGCTTCCCCAATTTTTCTTCTATTAGTTTGAGTGTATATGGTTTGAGGTGGAGGTCCTTGACCATTTGAACATAAGCTTTGTACAGGGTGATAAGCATGGATCGATCTGCATTCTTCTACATGTTGACCTCCAGTTGAACCAGCACCATTTGCTGAAAATGCTATCTTTTTTCCATTGGATGGTTTTAGTTCCTTTGTCAAAAATCAAGTGACCATAGGTGTGTGGGTTCATTTCTGGCTCTTCAATTCTATTCCATTGTTCTATCTGTCTGTCTCTGCACCAATACCATGCAGTATTTATCACTACTGCTCTGTAATACTGCTTGAGTTCAGGGATAGTGATTCCCACAGAAGTCCTTTTATTGTTGAGGATAGTTTTAGCTAGCCTGGGCTTTTTATTATTCCAGATGAATTTGCAAATTGTTCTGTCTAGCTCTCTGAAGAATTAGATTGGTATTTTGATGGGGATTGCATTGAATCTAAAGATCGCTTTTTGTAAAATGGCCATTTTTACTATATTAATCCTGCCAATCCATGAGCATGGGAGATCTTTCCATCTTCTGAGGTCTTCTTCAATTTCTTTCTTCAGGGACTTGAAGTTCTTGTACAGGTCTTTTACTTGCTTGGTTAAAGTCACACCGAATTATTTTATATTATTTGAGTCTATTATGAAGGGTGCCGTTTCCCTAATTTCTTTCTTGGCTTTTTTCTCCTTTGTGTAGAGGAAGGCTACTGCTTTATTTGAGTTAATTTTATACCCAGCAGCTTTGCTGAAGTTGTTTATCAGCTTTAGTAGTTCTCTGGTGGAACTTTTAGGATCAGTTAAATATTCTATCATATTGTCTGCAAATAGTGATATTTTCACTTTTTCTTATCAAATCTGTATCCCTTTGATCTCCTAACCTTGTCTAGTCTCTGATTTTAGTGGGATTGCTTCAAGTTTCTCTACATTTAGTTTAATGTTAGCGACTGGTTTGTTGTATATGGCTTTTATTATGTTCAGGTATGGGCCTTGAATTCCTATTCTTTCATTGACTTTTATCATTAAGGGGTATTGAATTTTGCCAAATGCTTTCTCAGCATCTAATGAAATGATCATGTGGTTTTGTTCCTTTGGTTTGTTTATATAATGGTTCACATTGATGGTTTTCCGTATATTATACCATCCCTGCATGCCTGGGATGAAGCCTAGTTGATCATGCTGGATGATTGTTTTTATGTATTCTTGAATTCCGTCTGCTAGAATTTTGTTCAGTATTTTTGTGTCGATATTCATAAGGGAAATTGGTCTGAAGTTCTCTTTCTTTGTTGGGTCTTTGTGTGGTTTAGGTATAAGAGTAATTGTGGCTTCATAGAAGGAATTTGGTAGTGCTCCATCTGTTTCAATTTTGTAGAATAGTTTGGATAGTATTGGTATGAGGTTTTTTATGAAGTTCTGATAGAATTCTGCTCTAAACCCATCTGGACCTGGGCTCTTTCTGGTTTGGAGCCTTTAATGACTGCTCCTATTTCGTTAGGAGTTGTGGGGTTGTGTAAATGGTTTATCTGTTCCTGATTTAACTTCGGTACCTGGTATCTCTCTAGGAAGTTGTCCATTTCCTGCAGATTTTCAAGTTTTGTTGAATATGGGCTTTTGTAGTAGGATCTGATTATTTTTTGAATTTCTTATGATTCTGTAGTTATGTCTCCGTTTTCATTTCTGAATTTGTTAATATGGACAAACTGTCTGTGTCCTCTTGTTTATCTGGCTAAGGTTTATCTATCTTCTTGAGTTTCTCAAAAAACCAACTTTTGGTTCTGTTGATTCCTTCTATGGTCCTTTTTGTTTCTACTTGTTTTATTTCAGCTCTGAGTTTGATTATTTCCTGCTTTCTATTCCTCCTGGTTGTATTTGCTTCTTTATGTTCTAGAGCTTTTAGGTGTGGTGTCAAGCTGCTGATATATGCTCTCTCCTGTTTCTTTCTGCAGCCACTGAGAGCTATGAATTTTCCTTTTAGCACAGCTTTCATTGTGTCCCATAAGTTTGGGTATGTTGTACCTTCATTTTCATTAAATTCTAAGAAGTCTTTAATTTCTTTCTTTATTTCTTCCTTGATCAGGCTATCATTGAATAGAGCATAGTTCTATTTCTGTGTATATGTGGTTGTTCTTCCTTTATTGTTGTTGAAGACCAGCTTCAGCCCGGGATGGTCTGATAGGATGCATGGGATTATTTTTTTCTTTCTGTATCTGTTGAGGCCTGTTTTACGACCAAGTATATGGTCAATTTTGGAGAAAGTACCGTGAGGTGGTGAGAAGAAGGTATATCCTTTTGCTTTAGGATAGAATGTTCTATAAATATCTGTTAAGTCCATTTGGTTCATGACTTCTCTTAGTCTGTGTACTTCTCCGTTAAATTTCTGTTTACATGATCTGTCCATTGATGAGAGTGGGGTGTTAAAATCTTGTACTATGATTGTGTGAGGTGCAATGTGCGTTTTGACCTTTAGTAAGGTTCCTTTTATGTATGTAGGTGCCCTTGTATTTGGAGCATAGACATTTAGGATTGAGAGTTCCTCTTGGTGCATTTTTCCTTTGAGGAATATGAAGTGTCCTTCCTTATCTTTTTTGATGACTTTTAGTTGAAAATCGATTTTATTCAATATTAGAATTGCTACTCCAGCTTGATTCTTCAGACCATTTGCTTGGAAAGTTGTTTTCCAGCCTTTCACTCTGAGGTAGTTTCTCTCTTTGTCTCTGAGGTGTGTTTCCTGTAGGCAGCAGAATGCAGGGTCCTCATTGCGTATCCAGTTTGTTAATCTATATCTTTTTATTGGGGAGTTGAGACCATTGATGTTAATAGATATTAAGAAATAGTTATTATTGCTTCCTGTTATATTCATAGTTGGATGTGAGATTATGTTTGTGTGCTTTTCTTCTCTTTGCTTTGTTGCGAATATGTTTAGTTTCTTGTTTTTTCTAGGGTGTACCTTGTCTCCTTATGTTGGGCTTTGCCATTTATTATCCTTTGTAGGGTTGGATTTGTAGAAAGATATTGTGTAAATTTGGTTTTGTCATGGAATATCTTGGTTTCTCCATCTATGTTAACTGAGAGTTTTGCAGGATGGAGTAATCTTGGATGGCACCTGATTTTTTTAATCTAATTTGTTCTTACTGGTATGAGGTAGAATTTCAGGGTTGTTTTGATTTGCATTTCCCTGATGGCTAAGTATATTAAGCATTTCTTTAGGTGCTTCTCAGCCATTCAGTATTTCTTAACTGACAATTCTTTGTTTAAGTCTGTACCCAGTTTTCAATAGGGCTATTTGGTTCTCTGGAGTCTAACTTCTTGATCTCTTTGTATATTTTGGTATTAGCCCTCTATCAGATATAGGATAGGTAAAGATTTTTTCCCAATCTGCTGGTTGCTGTTTTGTCCTAATGACAGTCCTTTGCCTACAGAAACCTTGCATTTTATAAGGTCCCATTTGGGGACCTAGTTTCACAGCTCCGTATGCTGATAGTTTGTCCTTTTCTGTATTCTTCTCTGTCTGTGGCAAAGAGAAGTTGCTTTCAGTGAGGGTTGAGTACTACACTTCCCTGTGGGTACATGGGAACTATTTACACTGTAATGGGAGGGATGGGCTATGCTAGTTTATAGTATCATGTCAGTTGCTATATGTCCTATAAGAATCATGACTTCACCAGGTTGTGGATACTTGGCTAGCTTTTCACCACCAGGCAAGATCCCTCTCTTTTGTGCACAGTTAGGTGTACTCTGAAGCTGTTGGTTACTAAAAATGTCTGTGTCAGCGTGGTAAACTTAAGATTTTAATGCCAGGGCCAATAATTTTGTTGTTCTTTTTTACTCCACATATTTATTAAATTGGGTATTTCTTATTACATTTCAAATGTTATTCCCTTTCCTGGATTCCAAGTCAACATTCCCCTAACCCTTCCACCCCCTTCTATGTGGGTGCTCCCATCCACATCCTCCCCATATTACCACCCTCTCCCCAAGAACCCCATTCACTGGGGGTCGAGCCTCGGGAGGACCAAGGGCTTCCCCTTCAACTGTTGTCATTACTAGGCTATTCATTGCTACCTACACAGTTGGAGCACAGGGTCAGTCCATGTATAGTCTTTGGGTAGTGGCTTAGTCCCTGGAAGCTGTGGTTGGTTGGCATTGTTGTTCATACAGTGTCTCAAGCCTCTTCAGCTCTTTCAGAACTTTGTCTGATTCCTTCAACAGAGGTCCCGTTCTCAGTTTGGTGGATTGCTGCTGGCATTTGCCTGTGTATTTGTCATATTCTGGCTGTGTCTCTCAGGAGAGATATACATCTGGTTCCTGTCACCATACAGTTCTTTGCTTGATCCATCTTATCTAGTTTGGTGGCTGTATATGTGTGGGCCACATGTGGGTCAGGCTCTATATGGATGATCCTTTAGTCTCTGTTCTAAAATTTTCCTCCCTATTGCCTCCTAAGGGTATTCTTGTTCCCTTTTTAAAAAAGGAATGAAGAATCCGAATTTGGTCATCCTTGAGGTTCACGTGTTTTGTGCATCTAGAATAATTCTAGCATTTGGGCTAATATCCACTAATCAATGAGAACATACCATGTGTGTTTTTCTGTGATTGGGATGCTATGAATATAGTGGTGCATGTGTCTTTGTTATATGTTGGGGCATCTTTTGGGTATATGCCGAAGAGAGGTATAACTGGGTCCTCAGGTAGTTCAATGTCCAATTTTCTGAGGAACCTCCAGACTGATTTCCAGAATGGTTGTACCAGTCTCCAATCCCACCAACAGTGGAGGAATGTTCCTATTTCTCCACATCCTCGCTAACATCTGCTGTCGCCGGAGTTTTTGTTCTTAGCCATTCTCACTGGTATGATGTAAAATCTCAGGGTTGTTTTGATTTGCCCTTGTATTTGGAGCATCGACATTTAGGATTGAGAGTTCATCTTGGCAGATTTTTCCTTTGATGAATATGAAGTTTCCTTCCTTACCCTTTTTGATGACTTTTGGATGAAAATCGATTTTATTCGATATTAAAATGGCTACTTTAGCTTGCCCCTCAGACCATTTGCTTGGAAAGTTGTTTTCCAGCCTTTTACTCTGAGGTAGGGTCTGTCTTTGTCTGTGAGGTGTGTTTCCTGTAGGCAGCAAAATGCTGGGTCCTCATTACGTATCCAGTTTGTCAATCTGTGTCTTTTTACTGGGAAATCGAGGCCATTGATGTTGAGAGATATTAAGGAATAGTGATTTTTGCTTCCTGTTATCTTTGTATTTGGAGGTCAGATTATGTTTATGTGCTTGTATTCTCTTTGTTTTTTTGCAAAACAATTAATTTCTTGCTTTTTTCAAGGGTGTAGCTTGCCTCCTTGTGTTGGGCTTTGCCATTTATTATCCTTCATATGGCTGGATTTGGAGCAAGATGCTGTGTAAATTTTGTTTTGTCATGAAATATCTTGGTTTCTCCATCTATGTTAATTGAGAGTTTTGCTGAATACAGTAACCTGGGCTGGCATTTGTGTTATCTTAGTCTCTGTTTGACATCTGTTTAGGATGTCTTTCCTCTGTTCTGTCTTTCTTAGTCTCTGCTGAGAAATCTGGTATAATTCCGGTACGTCCGCCTTTATATGTTACTTGACCTTTTTCCCTTACTGCTTTTAATATTCTTTCTTTGTTTTGTGCCTTTGGTGGTTTGACTATTATGTGATGGAAGGAGTTTCATTTCTGGTCCAATCCATTTGGAGTTCTGTAGGCTTCTTGTATTTTTAGGGCATCTCTTTCTTTATGCTAGGGAAGTTTTCTTCTATAATTTTGGGCAAGATATTTACTGATCCTTTGAGTTGGACGCCTTCAATCTCTTCTGTACCTATTATCCTTGGCTTTGATCTTCTCACTGTGCCATGGATTACCTGTATTTTTTGGGCTAGTGGCTTTTTCTGTTTCACATTATGTTTGACAGGTGTGTCAATAATTTCTGTGAAATCTTCTGCTCCTGAGATTCTCTTTTCTATATCTTGTATTCTATGGGTGATGGTCGCATCTGTTACTCCTTATCTCTTCCCTAGGTTTTCTATCTCCATGGTTGTCTCCTTTTGTGCTTTCTTTATTGTTTCTATTTCCATTTTTAACTCATGGATGGCTTTGTTCATTTCCTTCCCCTTGTTTTATTTTTTTTCCAGTAGGTCTTCAAGGGTTTTTTTATGTTTCCTCTTTAAGGGCTTCCTGTTGTTTACTTGTGTTGTCCTGTATTTCCTTAAGTGAGTTATTTATGACCTTCTTAAAGTCCTCCATCATCATGATAAAATGTGATTTTGAATCTAGTTCTTGCTTTCCTGGTGTGTTTGGATATTCAATGTTTGCTTTGGTGCGAGAATTGAACTCTGATGATGCTATCTATTCTTGGTTTCTGTTGCTAGGGTTCCTGTGCTTGCCTATTGTCATCAGGTTGTTTCTGGTGTTACCTTGTTTTGCTATTTCTGATAGTGGCTTGACCGTCCTATAGGCCTGTGTGTCAGAAGAGTTGTAGACTTGTTTTCTTTCAGCCAGTTATGGGAACAGAGTGCTGTGCTTCCAGGAGTGTAGTCATTCCTTTCCACTGGCTTTCAGCTGTCCCTGTGTGAGGGAACCAGAAGGGCCTATCCCTCCTTCTTTTGGGTCCTTGTTAGCAGGGGACCCAGACGGTGCTAGGCATTTTCCTCTAGAGTCAGAAATGTGGGCAGACAGCATTCTCTTCTGGTCCCGGGCATGTCTGCCCATCTGTAGGTCTAGCTCTCCCTTCCACGGGATTTGGGTGCAGGGAGCTGTTTGACCGGGTCTGTTCAGATCTGGGCGCAGTCTGGACTACAGGCCTCCTGCAGCTTGACTACACCTGTGCCCAGATGCACTATACAGTTTCCTTTTGGGCCAGGAATGTGAACAAAGGTGGGCAGAAGTGGCATTCTCTCCTGCCCTGCAGTATCAGGATTGCCCACACTTCTGTGTAATCAGCTTTCTCTCCCACGGGTTTGCAAGCAGGGAGCTGTGGGCCAGGATCAGTGAGGATTGGGAGCCAGCCAGAAACCAGAAGTGTCCGGTCCCAGAGGAATTTTGTCTTTCTGTCTGTCTCTGTACCACTACCATGAAGTTTTTATCACTATTGCTCTTTAATACTGCTTGAGTTCAGGGATAGTGATTCCCCTGGAACTCCTTTTAGTGTTGAGGACAGTTTTAGCTATCCTGGGTTTTTTTTTTTTTTTTGTTATTTCTGATCAATTTCCAAATTGATCTGTCTAACTCTCTGAAGAATTGGATTGGTATTTTGATGGGGATTGCATTGAATCTGAAGATCACTTTTGGTAAAATGGCCATTTTTACTATATTAATTCTGCCAATCCATGAGCATGGGAGATCTTTCCATCTTCTGAGATCTTCTTCAATTTCTTTCTTCAGAGACTTGAAGTTCTTTTCATAAACATCTTCACTTGCTTGGTTAAAGTCACTCCGAGGTATTTTATATTATTTGGGACCATTACGAAGGATGCCATTTCCCTAATTTCTTTCTCAGCTTGTTTCTCTTTTGTATAGAAGAAGACTACTCATTTATTTGAGTTAATTTTACACCCAGCCACTTTGCTGAAGGTGTTTATCAGGTTTAGTAGTTCTCTGGTGGAACTTTTGGGATCACTTAAATACAAAAACTTATCATCTGCAAATACTGATATTTTGACGTCTTCTTTTCCAATCTGTATCCCTTTGATCTCCTTTTGTTGTTTGATCGCTCTGAATAGGACTTGGAGAACTATATTGAATAAGTAGGGAGAGAGTGGGCAGCCTTGTCTAGTCCCTGATTTTAGTGGGATTTCTTCAAGTTTCTCTCCATTTGGTTTAATATTAGCTATTGCTTTGCTATATATGGCTTTTACTATATTTAGGTATGGGCCTTGAATTCATGTTCTTTCCAGGACTTTTATCAGGAAGGGATGTTGT
This sequence comes from Rattus norvegicus, assembly GCF_021556685.1. Lineage (NCBI taxonomy): Eukaryota > Metazoa > Chordata > Mammalia > Rodentia > Muridae > Rattus > Rattus norvegicus. Next base: position 25,922,242 of record NC_141554.1, read on the forward strand.
ATATTGTCAAATGTTTTCTCAACATTTAATGAAATGCTCAAGTGGTTTTTATCTTTCAGTTTGTTTATATAGTAGATTAGGTTGATTATTTTCCGTATATTAAACCATCCCTGCATACCTGGAATGAATCCTACTTGATCATGGTAGATGATTGTTTGATGTACTCTTGGATTCGGTTTGCAAGAATTTTATTGAATATCTTTGCATTGATATTCATAAGAGAACTTGGTCTGAAGTTCTCTTTCTTTGTTGGGTCTCTATGTGGTTTAGGTATAAGGGTAATTGTGGCTTCATAGAAGGAATTCGGTAGCACTCTATGATTCAATTTTGTGGAATAGTTTGTGTAGTATTGGTATGAGGTCTTCTATGAAGGTCTGGTAGAATTCTTCACTGAACCCATGTGGACCTGGACTGCTTTTGTATGGGAGACTTTTAATTACTGCTTCTATTTATTTAGGTGTGATGGGGTTGTTTAAATGGTTTATCTGTTCCTCATTTAACATCAGTACCTGGTATTTGTCTAGGAAATTGTCCATTTTCTCCAGATTTTCTAGCATTGTTGAATATAGACTTTCATAATAGGATCTGAAGAGTTTTTGAATTTCCTCTGATTCTGTAGTTATGTCTCCCTTTTCATTTCTGATTTTGTTAATTTGTACACACTCTCTGTGTCCTGTGGTTAGTCTGGCTAAGGGTTTATCTATCTTGTTGATTTTCTCAAAGAACGAAATTTCGGGTCTGTTGATTCTTTGTATAGTCCTTTTTGTTTCTATTTGTTTTTTTCAGGTCTGAGTTTGATCATTTCCTGCCTTCTATTCCTCCTGGGTGTATTTGCTTTTTTTCTTGTTCTAGAGCTTTTAGGTGTACTGTCAAACTGCTGACATATGCTCTCTCCTGTTTCTTTCTGCAGGCACTCAGAGCTATTTTTCCTCTTAGCACAGCTTTCATTGTGTCCCATAAGTTTGGGTATGTTTTACTTTCATTTTCATTAATTTCTAAGAAGTCTTTGATTTCTTTCTTTATTTCTTCCTTGACCAGGTTATGATTGAGTAGAGCATTGTTCAACTTCCTTGTATATGTGGGCGTTCTTTCCTTATTGTTATTGAAGACCATCTTTAGCCTGTGGTGGTCTGATAGGATGCATGGGAGAATTTCAATCTTTCTGTATCTGTTGAGGCCTGTTTTCTGACCTATTTTATTGTCAATTTTGTAGAAAGTACCATCAGGTGGTGAGAAGAAGGTATATCCATTTGTTTTAGGATAGAATGTTCAATAAATATCTGTTATAATCCATTTGGTTCATTACTTCTCCTAGTCTGTCTACATCTCCGTTTAATTTCCGTTTCCATGAGCTGTCCATTGAAGAGAGTGGGATGATGAAATCCCCTACTATTATTGTGTGAGGTGGAATGTGTGCTTTGAGCTTTAGTAGCGTTTCTTTTATGTATGTAGGTGCCCTTGTATTTGGAGCATAAATATTAGGATTGAGAGTTCACCTGGGTGGATTTTTTCCTTTGAGGAAAATGAAGTGTCCTTCCTCATCTTTTTTGATGACTTTTGGTTGAAAGTCAATTTTATTCGATATTAGAATGGCTACTCCAGCTTGCTTCTTCAGACCATTTGCTTAGAAAGTTTTTTTTTCCATCCTGTTACTCTGAGGTAGTATATGCCTTTGTCTCTGATGTGTATTTCCTGTAGGCAGCAAAATGTTGGGTCCTCATTGCATATCCTGTATGTAAATCTATGTCTTTTTACTGGGGAATTGAGTCCATTGATCTTGAGAGATATTCAGCAATAGTGGTTGTTGCTTCTTGTTATATTAATGTTTGGATGTGAGATTGTGTTTGTGCGCTTGTCTTCTCTTTGTTTTGTTGCCAAGATGATTAGTTTCTTGCTTTTTCTAGGGTTTAGCTTGCCTCCTTGTGTTGGGCTTTGCCATTTATTATCCTTTGTAGGGTTGGATTTGGAGAAAGATACTGTGTAAATTTTGTTTTGTCATGGAATATCTTGGTTTCTCCATCTATGTTAATTAAGATTTTTGCTGGATGCAGTAATCAGTAATCTGGACTGGCATTTGTGTTCTCTTAGGGTCTGTATGACATCTGTCCAGGATTTTCTGGCTTTCATAGTCTCTGGTGAGAAGTCTGTTGTGATCCTGATAGGTCTGACTTTATATGTTACTTGACCTTTTTCCCTTACTGCTTTTAATATTCTTTCTTTGTTTTGTGCATTCGGTGTTTTGACTATTATTTGATGGGATAACTTTCTTTTCTGGTCCAATCTCTTTGGAGTTCTGTAGGCTTCTTGTATGTTTATGGGCATCTCTTTCTTTATGTTAGGGAAGTTTTCTTCTATGATTTTGTTGAAGATATTTACTGGTTCTTTGAGTTGGAGTCTTCACTCTCTTCTATACCTATTATCCTTAGGTTTGATCTTCTCATTGAGTCCTGGATTTCTTGTATGTTTTGGACCAGTAGCTTTTTCCATTTTCCATTATCTTTGACAGTTGTGTTGATGATTTCTATGGAATCTTCTGCTCTTGAGATTCTCTCTTCTATCTTGTGCATTCTGTTGGTGTTGTTAGTATCTACGGCTCCTTGTTTCTTTGGTTTTCTATCTCCAGGTTTGTCTCCCTTTGTGTTTTCTTTATTGCTTCTATTTCCACTCTTAATTCCTTCACCTGTTTAATTGTGTTTTCCTGTAATTCTTTCAGGGATTTTTCTGTTTCCTCTCTATAGGCTTCTGCTTGTTTATTTTTCTTTTCCTGCATTAATCCAAGGGATTTCTTTGTCTTTCTTGAAGTCCTCCATCATCATGGTCAAATGTGATTTTAAATCTAGATCTTGCTTTTCTTGTGTGTTTGGATATTCAGTGTTTACTTTGGTTGGAGAATTGAACTCTGATGATGCCATGTAGTCTTGTTTTCTGTTGCTTGGTGTTACCTCCTTCTGCTATTTCTGACAGTGGTTAGACTATCCTATAGGCCTGTGTGTCAGGAGTGCTGTAGACCTGTTTTCCTGTTTTCTTTCAGCCAGTTATGGGAACAGAGTGTTCTGCTTTCACGTGTGTAATCCTTCCTGTCTACTGGTCTTTAGGTGTTCCTGTGGACATGTGTCCTGAGTCCATCAGGCAGGTCACTTGGAGCAGAAAAGTTGGCCTTACCTCTGGTCTTGGGCCTGAAATTGCTCCTTGGAGCTGGTTTTCAGCTCTCTGTGAGGGCAGCAACCAGAAGGGTGTGCCCTGCCTTCTTCATGTCCCTGTGCGCAGGGGGCCCAGATGGCGCTAGGTCTTTTCCTCTAGAGTGAGAAATGTGGGCAGATAATAGTCTCCTCTGGCTTCCCAGGCATGTCCGGCCTTCTGAAGGTCTAGCTCTCCCTCCCACGGGATTTGGGTGCAGGGAGCTTTTTGACCAGCTCCCTTCAGATCCACGTGATGTCTGGACTGCAGCGTTCATGCAGCTTGGGTGCCCCTATCTTCTTGTTCCCAGAAGCCCTATACAGTTTCCTCTTGGGCCAGGGATGCGGGCAAGGGTGGGCAGTACTGGAGGTCTCTCCTGCCCTGCAGCCTCAGGAGTGCCCACCTGTCTGGTCGATGAGCTCTCTCTCCCACGGAGTTTGGGAGCAGGGATCTCCATATTTACCTTCTTCATGGCAACGTCATGGTGCCACAAGCCTTTATTCCCTGCAGTGAGGTGTCAGAAGCTGGCATTTTATGAATAGTTTGCTCTAAAGGGAGTATCAGGTGAGGTGTTTCTGAAGAGATCAAAGACAGCCAATGCTACACAGAGAAACCCTGTCCCAAACAAAAGGGTAACCAACTAAACCAAAAACTATTTACATAATGATCATACTGATTTACATTTTCTGCAGAGAAGCCTTCTTACCTCATTCACCTAAATGTTCTGTGTGGCCTTTGGTTTCATCTTTCCTCCACTGGGACCTGGGACATAGCATAAGCCTATTTGACTGCAAATATTCCTATGCTAGTCTAGTTCTCTCGTTAGTTTCAAAGAGAAACTGCTGTCATTCCCAATTATCTCCTTCTGTGCGCCACCCCTTGGTTATCACTCCTAGGCACCATACCTGGGAAGAATAGCTTGTATAGGCACCATACCTGGGAAGAATAGGTTGTATTGCAGGTAACAAATGTCAATGAAAAATCAATGGTCTTATCAAGAGCAAAATTTCCCTCTGTTAAAATTCTCTCAGCTTTTCTCCCTTGTATCAGCCCTTGGAGCCTGAATCCTGTACAGATCCCATAAAAGCATATATATGCATATATGTGTATATATGCATATGTGTATATATTGCTAGCTAGGAATTATTAATATATAATAACTCTCATATTGAATACATCAGTTGAATTAGCCCTAGACAGGCTTTGAAAGGTGTTCTGTGCCTTTGTGTTGTTCTCACTGTGGCATTCTGTGCTATCCAGGGTCTGACCCATGCCATAAAAGATTGGATGAGGTGAGTCAGCATTGGCCAACCTCCATCTGTGTCCAGTGGTTTTCTCCCTGGACTCATTTTGCTCTGTGATTCCACTTGTCTCAGCAATGTGTGTGAGTAATCTAAGCACAGCCTAAGCTATTGGTCACATTGAACACACATCATACCAGGAAGTGCCCTCTGAGACAGGACTGCATCCAATCACATTATGTAAAGTGAGTAAGGGCTTAACAGAAACATTAAAGAAGAGACTGTTTCTTTCAAAAGACTCCAGTATCTGAACATGAAGAAATGGTGATCTGTGCACTCTACTTGCAGGAATTCTGTCCTCAGGTTTCTCCTGGTGCACACACTCAAAACTGCAGACAAAACAGAGCTAAAACAGATATTCCAAAGAAAGTGGGTTTACCCTTTGCTTTTTGGTGGGTTGGTACCATGAACAAAACAAAACAACAACAAAAACACCACAAAACAACCAAATGAGAAAACAGCTGCAAGAAGCAGTATTAAACTAAGATTTCCATCTCTGAAACCATTAGAAGCTCCTCCCAACATGGGTGTCTGTGTAGGTGCGTAGGGATTAAAGGTGTGTGTGCAGAATGAGCTGTTTTCAATAGACCTTTTGTGTTTCTAATGTTTTTCCCTTAGAAAAGATGGATGAAGAGCAACATCGAGAGAGTTCAAAATCACCTCAAAAAAAACTGAAGACAGTTGAATTCAAGAAAAAGAAACGTGTCAGATTTCTGTTACCCTGCAAATCTGACAAGAAAAAGAAACTCTCTTTCCCAGGAGATACAGATGAGGCAGTGTTCAGATGTGACTGCCACTACTGCCAGAAGTGCGTGGGGAACACATCCAGGGTCTCTGTGGGAACTGGAACAGAAGCAGTTTCTCAGTCATCCTCCTGGGAAAAGCTAACACTAGACCTCAGTAACTTGACACTCAACCCTCACACCACCCAGCCCTGTCTTGTGCAAGACACCATACCGAAAACAGAGAACAAAACACAGTGGCAATGGAAAAACAAAAGGGTGTTTAAAAAGGTTCTCCATGAATGGACAGAATGACTCTGACACTGTAATCCTCACAAGTAGGAAGATCCAAACCTACGGGATCATGAGCACCAACATTTTTTTGAGAGCATTGTCAGGAGGAGTAGTGATGTCCAACCTGGTGACAGTAATTCTGCCAGATCACAGTTGTAATCTATTCCACAAATGTAGCTGTCTTTTCTTTAGTAGTTTTGGCATCTTCTCTGAGGCATTCTGGGACAAGATGCTACTCAGCAAGGATGTCCAGATAGCAATGTTTCTACACTCCTCATGTCACTGTTCCCATGGGGATAGCTACTGTTTTCCTTTCCGCGGGTTTTCGGTTTTTCCTCCCTTACTTGTTGCCAATAAATTTAGAACAACTATGTCGGGTTTCTGGCTTACTATTTTCAAACTGCTTCCATTACATTTTATTGCGTGAAAACCAGGAGCACTAGGCCTATGGGAGGGTTCTCTCTCTCTCTCATCTCTCTCTCTCTCTCTCTCTCTCTCTCTCTCTCTCTCTCTCAAAATTTTGTTTCAAGACCATTATAGACATAAACAGAAGAATCTGTACATGTAGAGCATTCTTCATTTAGTTAGTTCCCCTTATCATTTACCTTCAGCTACAACAATACACCAAAAGCAGGGCACAGATCCTGATATAATGGGTATGTAGAGTTTTCTGTCCTTGTATCTTATGTGCAAATGCATGCAAGCACTAGTGCAACCAAGTGCCACTTCTGTCCCTTCAGGAAACTTTGATTCATGCTATTTATTATGACAACATCCAGTAGGGTACATAAAACGGGGGCAGAACACAGCATTGTTTACTATTTCTCCAATCATTTCATTTGAATAATGTCATATAAAAATATTTGATATTGGCATTTTCTGTTCATCACCATGTGCTTAAATTTTCATACTTGATTGTGTATGTCAAAATTCCCTTCTTTGGGAATGCAGCTGGGGGCAAATTGCTTTCAAGTGTGTGGGGCACCCTAGGTTTGATTACCCAGCACAACAGTTAATAAAAAGAGTTCAAACCTCTGCTCCTACTCCTTTGCTTTGCTGTATGTCATACCATGATTGGGGCATCCCACCGATTCTTTTGCCCATTCACCAGCTGGGTATTTTGGTTCCAGGTTTAGGCTAGGTAGTAGGAATTTCCGTCTATGAGCAATGGAATGAAAAGTTTTGTGTGGACATCAGATTTATTGGGACCAAAACCCAACAGTTCAATCTCTGGGTGATATGGCTTGTGTAGACTTTCTTGCATTAGATATCAACAACCATGGAAATCACTTGTAAAATTCAGGGGGCCTCATCTGGCCTATTTATTAAATGTAGGATATAGATATGAATATGAACTGTGGGCACAACACCCACTTCGTCTATCCAATATGCATCTGTTTTATTAGCCAATCACCTGTTTGCAATAACTGTTGGAGAGTAAGCAAAAGAGGGCAGTATGTGGTATACTCTAGAATTTTAGGTAGAAGATTGAGAGATTTAAAAAAGGAATCCTTTTGAACTAGAGATATAGATAAGTTGTGTCTACAACTTGCCTGTCCCACCCTGCAGGACAGTCAACGAGTGTCCAGAGGGTACCTGGAAGAGAATGGGGCACAACACATTTGAAGAAGGACGCCAAGATAAGAGTCTGATCAAAGCGACAAATTTATTCTTTTCCCAAGGCTAAATTTATACCATAGCAGGGATAACAGAGGGAGGGGGAAGTGGGAAACATCTATGCAAAACAAAGACACAGTACTCTTGTAGTCTGCTATTGTCCACAGGATATTGGTTTCTCTGAAAGGTCACAAGTTTGTCATATCATTAGTCAGCAGGATGTTGATTTCTCAGAAAGGTCACAAGTTTGTTATATCACTAGGCATCCTGACCACCAGATTTGTATTAGTCTTCTGCAGCTGGCTGGGGATTTTCCATGAACCCAGATATACTTAAGTCTAACTATAATATTAACATCAATAATGGAGGCTTTAAGGGCATTGCTCCTAACATCTCCCCTTTCCTTATAATCAAATGAAAAGGTGACTTATGGCATTGCTGTCTTGGAATGAGTCCCTCAGGAACTGTGTCTGTCTTATGTTGGAGCGATATTTGTCACATGGCCAAGAGAATCTCATGGCCAGGGTCCATCTTGGGATAAGGCAGCAGCTAATGGTGGCCCTCTTGTCTTAGGCCCTTTATTCCCGAGTATATCACTCTCTTACCCATCATTGACTGTCCAGCTCAACACAAAGGGGTGATGATTTGTTAATGTTTCAGCAAACGATTAGGGCAGCAGGCAAAAAAGAATGTTGGCCTCATTTGGCTCAAGGACAAAAAGGTGCTTGCCTGGGCTGGGAGGAGATGTGTAGGTGAGCTTGGCCCTCATCAAAGGCATCCTCCAGAGCTAACCTATGATAATATACCTGAATAGGTTTTGCTGCCAAATTATCTACCTGTTGTTTAATAAAGCTGATTAAACAATTAAATGCCCAAGGGCCAAAAGATAGAAGCAAAAGAAGGCCAACCAGGGGGCCCAACAGGGAGGGAAGCAGGGTAGACAACCAAGGGGAAGTGGAGAACCAATTTTGATACCAGCTCTCAGCTTTTTCTCTTTCTTGTTTTCTCTTTTCTAAGCATTCTTTGACCTTTTTTCATGTTCTCTTTTACCATATTATAAGACACAGGAAGTATTCAAGCACTACCTTTCTTTCACAAACCAGAATTCACTATGATTGATCAAAGTTGGGAAATTAAAGACAAAAGGCCAATGAGAAATAACTACACTTGTAAGCATGTCTGGTTTTTGTAAAAGGGAGGGGCAGACAATTGTTCTTTCTGTTTAACCTCTATTAAAGGCAGTGTGGCTCAAAATTAAAATAGTCAGATATACTTAAAACACTATTACACTTTGGATAGATGTGGAAGTTTAAAAATTGAATGAATTTATATGATTGTAAACGTTTACCATGAAATATCACAGGAGGGATCCCACCAGGCAGGGAATTACAATTTAAACTGATATTAAACATCTTAAATAATTGGAGAAACCTCAGTATTGAATTATAGCCATTAGAAAAAAAGATAAAACATAAATAGGTATCTTATGCATGTTATGTAAGAAATAAGCAAACCCCAAGTCAGTACAGTATCAATGATTGAAAGTTAAATAATATGTTGATACATAGAAGGAAAAGATAACATGTTGACTGCCATTGTTGAAATTCTCAAAATAATTCCAGTAGACAATTCAATTTGGGTCCCTGCAACAATCATAATTGCATTATCCAAAAAACAATTATGAAGGGTAATTGCATTGTGGAAGAATAGATATCTCAGCTGTCCTGGAGTGGTTGTTAGAGCTTCCAATCTTTCTTGTGTGATGGTAATGGACTTGAAGTCATGTATTTCTTTGAGCAAGAATCTCCTCTCGGTGGAGTGCAGACTGTAGATGAAGTCACATGTGCCCTGCACTGTTTTCAGCACTTCCATGGGCTTCTTCTTGTGGTGAGTGCCCAGAAGCCGGAAGAACGAATGTACAAGCTCTTTTAACAATTTTATGGTAAATATAATCACTGTATTGGTACCTGATTGAAACATTCTAAGGCCCCAAGTATATCCACGTGTCCAATCCTGGTTTCGACCCATGGAGGTAAACTTAATATTCAGGGGGATGCACCCTACCCTTATTTTAGAATTAGAACCTTCACAACAGGAATCTGGGACATGCATATTAGTAGGACGGGAGTTATTATAAGTCAAACAACGCAGTGTATTAGGTGATAAAATTCTTAAGATCAGGGGACAGGGGCCAGGCAAGAAAGCTAGGGGGTGGCCTGGTGATAGCTAGTGGAACCTGATCTAGTGAAACAACCAGATCAGGTGACAAATAGCATTCAGTCACACAGCTAAATGAGGAAGTTTTCTTGGGATGAAAAGGCCAGTGCAAAAACAAGTGCAAGCTTTGTGCCTGTGAAACAGAAAGGTGAGCAGAGGGGCAGCTGGTCTGTTACCAGCTGTCTCTCTGGACTGAGATTCCCCCTTAATGTATACCTCCCTTCAGTGTCATCTTGGTGGCTCCACCTCTCAAGAGATCCAGCCTCTAAATGACCAGTAAAAACTAAAAACAAAAGGATGGAGAGATGGTAGGACCTGGGTGCTAGATGCCAAATTGCTGACAAAAGAATTGTATGGCTCGTCAGCTCCTTGGAGCACCTTGGTGAGTGTGGAAGAAAAGCCAGATTAAGGAGGAAGTTTTTTTTCCAGGCTCTCAGACACACCTGGTGACCTTGAGCCAAGAGACCAGGAGAGAAAAGCATTTGAGTCTCTAGAGTGTTGAAGGGAGGCTCTCCCAGGGGGTTGTGATCCAATTGAAGCCTCGGGTATCAGGTATCGGAGAGTAAGCTATAGTCAGAGATAACTGGCTGACCTGGGTCTATCAGGACTCTTTCCACTGCCATTCCTGAGGCAGGAGTCACAGTTGAGGTGGGCTTCCTGCCTCTTACATCCAATAAAGAGATTGCTAACACTGGAGTACTGACCTTTCATAGATCTACAGCCCTCCTCGTGCCTCTTAATTCCAGGACTCCAGTAGCAGCCCTTCACCAAGTTGTCTCACTGGGTTAGAGGTCCATGGAAAAGAAAACATTGATCTTGGCCACAACCTCCATTTGGAGTAGGCTGAAGAGCCCATGCCAAGACTTCTTCCTAAACCCAGCAAAAGCGTGTTCCAAATTCTGTCTGGCAAAACAAAGTTCCTCTTAGTCTGCTGCAAACTCTTTCTGGAACTACTTTAGAGGCTCCCTTGCTCCCTAATCTGGTGCATTTTGACCACAGGAGCAGGAACTGGCTGCTGCGGGGTTAATCCTAAGGATATCATTAATAAGAGACCAGTAACTGAAGGCAGTGACTAGAAATTTTTCAGGGCCAAAGTCTAACAATAGTCTTTAAATCAATCACTAACTCTGCACTATCTTTTTGCATCAATTGTTCCCTCCTGGAGGAACTATGGACATATATTTTCCCCAAAGTCTAAGAATTTCTTTAGAATTCTTTTTTATTCTTTTTTCTTTTTTTTTTTTTTGGAGCTGGGGACCGAACCCAGGGCCTTGTGCCTGCTAGGCAAGTGCTCTACCACTGAGCTAAATCCCCAACCCCTAGAATTCTTTTTTTTTCCTTAACCCTATTCCTCTCATCTTGAGTGACTCCTTTGAGTGCTGTCACAAAATGTGACTCTAGAATGCTTGTCGCATCACTCACCACTCAGATCTGTGCCATCTGGGGAGAAACACACCAAGCAGCTGAACCGAGGGTGGGCAGTACATGGTAGACAGAGCGGGATGAAGCAAAGGCTGTGAGGGGGGAGCAAAAACTCGAGGAAGAAGGAAGACAGACCTATGTTTATGGGGGGCCACGTTCTCCACCAGGAGACTGCCAAACAGATCCACATTGGGTTCCAGTTGTCCTGCCCTTCAGGGCAGTCAACGAGGGTCCAGAGGGTACTTGGAAGAGAATGGGGGGGCAAGAGATGGGAAGGACACCAAGACAAGAGTCTGATCAAGGTGACAAATTTATTTTTTCCCAAGACTGAATTTATACCATAGCAGGGGTAATAGAGTGGGGGAGGGGAATGGGAAACATCTATGCAAACCAAGGACACAGTACTCTTGTGGTCTGCTGATGTCGACAAGATGTTGGTTTTTCAGAAAGGTCACAGGTTTGTCATATCACTAGGCATCCTGACCACCAGATGTATTTTTCAGAAAGATCACAAGTTTGTCATATCACTAGTAATCCTGATAACCAGGTTTGTATTAGTCTTCTGCAGTTGGCTGGGGATTTTCCATGAACCCGGTCATACTTAACTCTAACTATAACATTAACATCAATAATGAAGGGTTTTAAGGGCATCACTCCCAACACTTGCTCTGAAAAGATGCCCTGAGTTTAGTCTCTATCCTGGCAAAGAAACAAAACAACACTTCATCGAGCAATATATAATCAAAATAAAACCATTACAATTTTTTTACATATTTTATATATTACGGTACAACACATACACTCCATACACACAGACACGTGCGCGCGCACACGCGCGCGCGCACACACACACACACACACACCACCACCACCACCACCACCACCACCAAATTTCACTGGGGTAAAACACTCCCCTAATCTGGTTCCATACATGAGCACAGCTATTTCAAATTGCTCCTCCCCCTTTAGTGACCTCTGCTGAGGGGAATACCACAGAAAGTAAGACCATTTAAAATGTATCGTAACAGGGAAGAAATACTATTGACTGATACAATAATTTTTCTCTTGTTTCTGCGTGTGGTGTATACACACGGGTGTGGTGCCACATGTGTGTATATGATTTTTTTTAAAAGTATATGGCCTAATGCAATTCTCATTCTCAATGGTGGAATTTCAACTTATTTCACTGTTAGGTGACCATAGTGTTGAGATTTTTACTGGTGCAGCTTCCCTGTCACATTCAGAAGACAGGTTTTCTTGGCTCAAAGCCTGTTCCCCTGACTCTTCTAATCTTTCTTCCTCATCTTCTGAAATATTCCCTAAACCTTAGGTATAGGGTTTATGTTATATATGTGTCTGTTGGGGATGGGCCCCCACACTCAGATATTGTCAGCAATTTGACCAACCGTGGATTTCTGTAATAGTCTCCCACTGCTGCAAAAAGGAGCTCCTTTGGTGAAGGAAGACCTCCTGTGGTCATCTATGGGTACATAGAATACATTCTTGGAAAGTGGCAGTAATAGGCTCCCATCTAGTGTCTGTGACCTCACTACATTCTAACTTTGTTTGTTTAGTTGGTTGTTTTGTTTTGCTCTTGTCCCTTTTTTATCATTTATATTGTGGTGTTAGGTTTTAGAATTTTTTGGTTTTTTTTCCTTTGCCCATTTTGTGCAGATTTACATTTTCCCCACAACATACTTTTTTTCTTCCCCAAGTCCCCCCAGATTCATTTCTCCTGTCCAAGTACTCCTGAGCTTGAGAACTGCCCTGGAGTGTGGTTGCCATCTTCATTGGCATTCAAGTGTAAAAACCTGGTCTTCTCTTTGCCTGCAGGTATCACTTAGAAACAATGACATGGTTAGTAGTGGAACCCTGTGTTCACCTACTTTTCACTGTATTTGAATCCCATCTAGCTTTAACCTGTTTAGGTCTTGTGCATGCTGCCAAAGGCTCTGTGAATCCACATGTATATTTGGTCCTGTTTTCTCTAAAAGCCAGTTTTGCCTTGTAGTCTGCTTCTCCTATGGCCCTTACAATACTTTATCCTCCTTCATATGTTCATGAGCTTTGAGAACAGGATTTTGAAAAAGACATCATGTTATGGACTTCAAAGTCTCTTGCTCTCTACATAATGTCCATTTGTGGTTCTCTGTGTTAATTCTTATATGGCAGAACCCTGCTAAGGAGGAGGTAGAAGGATTGCTAGAACCATAGGTGATTCAGGACAACAGTTGAAGAAGGACTTCTAAATAAACTAATCAAAACATATATGAACTTACAGAGACTAAAGCATCAATCACAGGGCCCACAGGGCTCTTCCTAGGGTCCTCTGCATGTATATTATACCTTTTAGTTTAGTATTTTACTGAACTCATAATTATGAAAATGAGTGGATCTCTTATTCTTGTGCCTTACCTCAGTTCACGTTTATCTCTGTTGTGTTTCCCCATACAACATCAGTTTGGTGGATCTTTTAATATTGTTTCGTTAGGTTTGGCTGTTATCACATAGAAGTCAGATTGATTTTTCTAAGTAGAGACATAAACAGAGAGAATCCATGGGGGAGGTAAGCTGGGGAAGAACATGGAAGAGCAGTGGAAGAAGAAATTATAATCAAGATATATTGTATGAGAAAATATATCTTTATTATGAGAGTGGACAAGAAAATACAATGATGTGAAGTAGGGAGAGTTAGAGCTCAGAAGGATGTAGAACAGATATGAGAGTAAACACTATCAAAATAAGTTGTATGAAATATGCACAATATTAATACAAATGTATTTCCTAATAAACAAAAAATTAGAATAGGGAAGAAAGAAACAATTAACATTTATTTATTTATTCACCCATTAATTAATCCAGTTTTCAACTCAATCTCAGCGCTCTGCTTCTCCAAGTACTATCCTCACATACCCCACTTCCATTTACCTTTATGACTCCTCAGAAAAGTTGAGCTCACCTACAGATACCAACATTCCCTGGTACATCAAGTCATAACAGGACTAAGTACTTCTCCTGGCACTCAAGACAGAGAAGGACCCCCAGTTAGGGGTAGGGGTTCCACGGCAGGAAACAAAGTGAGAGACAGCCCCTACTCCAATACTTAGGAGACCACAGGTAGACCATGCTGCACCATTTGCTACAAATGTGTAGGGGGGGTCTAGGTCCTTAAATCCAATCTTAAAAGATGATAGAGGCCTTAAAAAAGGAACAAATAAATCTCATAAGGAAACACAGGAAAATATAATAAGAAGGTAGATGCCTTTAAGAGTAAATGAATAAATATAAAGAAATACAATCAAATGGGTGAAAGCAGTGAATAAAACTGTTCAAGATCTGAAAGTGGGAATAGAAGTGTTGTGAATTGCCTTGGTGCTGTTTGTATTTTGATGCTAATCTTGTCCCTGACAAGGAGTGAATCAGGAACTCAGGTGACTCCCTGTGGAACTGCTCCCTAGTTTAAATGAAAAAAAAAGGCCTGAACGTGTGATTAGGCAGTGGAAGGGAAAGGTGGTGGAAGTTTTAGAGACAGGAGAGAGGAAGGAAAGAGTGAGATGAGACAATGACAGAGAGAAGAAGGTGGAGGAAGCTGAGGTGGAAAACTGAGCAGACATAAGTTGCCTGGAGGAACCAGAAGTAGCAAGGAATCTCATAGCTGGGAATAGCATAGTGTAGTGGTGTATCTACTTAATCTAGGTGCACAGCTTATAAATAATATAACTGTGTTGTGTGTTCTTTGCACAGGATTATTGGGTTGGAGATTTACTGATACAAATCTGGCCACTATAAATATAAAAGTCTCTAGTTCCTGATTGCCTGTATATTTCAAATAGTAGCTCCAGGCATTTTCAGAAAAAATGGTATTGTTTGGCTTAGCAAGCTAGCCTTGGAACCAGGGCCAGATGGCCATTTTTGGGACAAGAAGCAAGCATGACATATCAGTCCAAGAAAGTGTTAAATGAAAAGACATAACCAAATAGTAATAACAGTAGAAGAAATGGAATAGTCCCAAAGCCTAAGGTAAAATTATCAACAAAGTCATAGAGGAAAACTTTCCCAACCTAAAGAAAAAGATGGTTATAAACATCCAATCAGCATATATGAGTGTAAACAATACTGAGAGCTCAGTGGAGACAACTACTTCTGGCCATAATCCTGACCTAAGAGGAACCTGCCTAGTGCCTTCTGTACCCCACAGGAACTTAGGAGCATTCAGGGGCAGGACCCTTTTGGTTTCTGCCTGCCCCAAGAGCTGAAAGTCAGTCACCAGGAGCACAGAGACTCCTGAGAGCAGAGGTAAGACCAACTCTTCCACTCCAAGTGAATCACCTGGAGGTTTCAGGACACACAAACCCAGGCGCAGCGCTCTGTTCCTGGTTCCAGGTGTAAGAAAATAGGTCTACAGCAGAGTTGACACACAGGCTTACAAGAAAGTCAAGCCACTTTCAGAGACAGCAAGACAAGCTAACACCAGAGACAACCTGATGGCAAGAGGCAAGTGCAGAAACTTTAGCAAAAGAAACTAAGACTACATGACATTATAAGAGCCTAGTTCTCCCACCAAAACAAATACTGGACATCCCAACACATTGGAAAAGCATGATTTTTATTTAAAATTACATCTCATGATAATGATAGAGGACTTTAAGAAGGACAAAAATAATTCCCTTAAAGAAATACAGGACAACACAGGTAAACAGGTAGAAGCACTTACAGAGGAAACACAAAAATTCCTGAAAGTATTCAAGGAAAACACAACCAAACAGGTGAAGGGATTGAAAAAAATCATCCAGGATTTAAAAATGGAAATAGAGACAAAGAAATCACAAAGGGAGACAAACCTGGCAATAGAAAACCTAGGAAATAGATCAGGAGTCAATGACACAAGCATCATCAACAGAATTCAAGAGATAGAAGTGAGACTCTCAGAAACAGAAGATACCATAGAAAACATTGACACAACCTTCATGGATAACTTAAAACACAAAAAGCTCCTAAACCAAAACATCCAGGAAATCCAGGACATAATGAGAAGATCAAACCTAAGGATAATAGGTATAGAAGAGAATGAAGACTCCCAGCTCAAAGGACCAGTAAATATCTTCAACAAAATCATAGAAGAAAACTTCCCTAACCTAAAGAAAGAGATGCCCATAAACATACAAAAAGCCTACAGAACTCCAAATAGATTGGACCAGAAAAGAAAGTTCTCCTGTCACATAATAGCCAAAAAACCACATGCACAAAATAAAGGAAGTATAGTAAAAGCAGTAAGGGAAAAAGATCAAGTAACATATAAATGCAGACCTATCAGAATTATACCAGACTTCTCACCAGAGACTATGAAAGCCAAAAGATCCTGGGTAGATATCATACAGACCCTAAGAGAAAACAAATGCCAGACCAGGCTACTGTACCCAGCAAACCTCTCAATTAACATACAGGGAGAAACCAAGATACTCCATGACAAAACCAAATTTACACAATATCTTTCTAAATATCCAGCCCTACAAAGGATAATAGATGGAAAACTCCAAGAAAAGGAAGGAAATGCACCTGAGAAAGAGCAAGAAAATAATCTCCTTACAATAAATCCAAGAGAAGAGAGACACACAAACATAATTACACCTGTAACAACAAAAATAACAGGAAACAACAATAACTATTCCTTAATATCTCTTAACATCACTGAACTCAATTCCCCAATAAAAAGACATAGAGTAACAGACTGGATATGTAAAGAGGACCCAGCATTTTGTTCCATGCAGGAAGCACACCTCAGTGACAAAGACAGATACTACCTCAGATTAAAAGGCTGGAAAACAACATTCCAAGCAAATGACCCAAAGAAACAAGCTGGAGTAGCAATTTTAATATCGAATAAAATCAACTTGCAACTAAAATTTATCAATAAATAAGGAAGGACACTTCATATTCATCAAAGAAAAAATCTACCCAGATGAACTCTCATTCCTGTGTGTGTGTGTGTGTGTGTGTGTGTGTGTGTATGTATATATATATATATATATACATATATATATATATATATATTCCAAATGCAAGCCCAAATACATTCGTAAAATAATCCTTACTAGAGATCAAAGCACACATTACACCTCAAACAATATTAGTAGGAGATTTCAACAGCCCACTCTCATCAATGGACAGATCATGGAAACAGAAACTAAACAGAGACATAGAGAAACAAACAGAAGTTATGAACCTGTCCTGGCCCCCGGGAACATCAATGGAGACCCTGGAGAGGGGAGTGGGATGGATGGGACAAGAGGCACAAGAAATGGAGACAAGACAGTATTCTGATCAAGTCTCATTTAATCAAGAAAAAAGTACTTGCTTATAAGCAGAAAAAATCATACAACGCAAACTAGTAGTCATGGTAACGATAAACATATGTCACATCAGAAACCAATGGCAAGTTTTGATTTCCCAGAAACTTCTTACCTACAATAAGTTTCAATATCCTGAAATCTCTAACAATAGAGTGAAACTCATTCTTGTGTAGAAGCAAGCTAGCAGAAAGTCTCCAGTATTCTTGGCCAGTGGCAACCCCCATGTATGCTACTTGGAAGCAAGGGCCCATGAAGTGAAAAACACCTAGCTCAGGCTAAGAAAGGCATAGGCAGGTCAGGTGGCACTGGACAGGTCCCCCTTTTTTATTATTTCAAGGCATGAGAGAGCCCCTCAGGAACTGTGTCTGTCTTTGATTGGAGCAAGACATTCTTATTTCTCCAGGCCCATGATTGGGTAAATCAGCAGCTTATGGTGGCCTTCCTGTCTTAGGCCTCAAACGGTCAGAGAATGTTGCTCCCTTACCCATCATTGACTGTCCAGTTCAGCTCACAAGGGAAGTGGTTGGTAGCAGAAGACACACCTAAATCATTCATCTCAAGGTGATGATAATGGACCTGTATAGACCTAGCCTGAATGGCCTCGATTTGTTGTTTAATAAAAGCCATGAGCTTGTTGAAATTCATGGGTCCCAGTGTAACAAAAAGCAAATACTAATCAGGGTTCCCACAAAGGGCATCAAAAGAGAAAACATAGATGATCTCCACCAATGATCGGCGGCAGAGGAAAATTTCTGTCTCTGCAGTTCAGCACTGAGCTTGTGTAACTTATTATCTTGGGTTTCCACCAAGCCAGATTCATTGACCTAGAAACAGCATTCTTCTCCCAGGAACAGGCATGTTCCGACCTTTTCTGCAGTCAGGTAATCTAATGCTCGTGGGTTCTGTAAGGTGACCTGAGCAAGGGAATTCATTTGCCTTTGCAGAGATGCCAGAGACTCTGCTGAGGCCTTTATTGCCAAATGAAACTGTTGAGAAAGTTTTGCACTGGTGAGAAGGGAATGTCCTAAAGTTCCTCCTGCCAAGCCAGCAGCCACAATGGATGTAGCAAGGGAGATATCAGCAACTAGGGGTAAGAAACAGTCCATTTCGTCCTTAAGGATGGCAGGCCAGTCCAACCTAGATATTCAGCCGGGGTGCAAAGGGTTAACTGTGGCACTAAGGTAACAGAAAGGCACAGCAGCTCCTTATTTACAGGAGCTGAATGATTTTTGGAAAGAGTAACATTACACCAGAAAAAGAACCCGTCGGGGGCAAAAAGATTGTATTTGGGACAATAGTCAAATTACACAAGGTAGTGCTAGCATTAGAATAGCAAAATCTAAATTGTTCCTGATCAGGAACCAAAAACATCGATATATCAGAAATGGGAGAAAATTCTTTATGAATATTACTGGAACCATTAAATGAGGTGGGATATGGGGCTGCTGTTGAAGGAGGATGCCCTAGCACAGCACAAAGGAAGCATGCAGAAACATTGTCAAGACCTGTAATGTTGGCAATCATGAGGCCTTCTCTGAGAAGAGAGATCTAGGAAAAAGGATGTCATGAAGACTGGGAGGTGAGTTGTCCCTTTAACTCTTTTTCTTGTTCTTGGATTTCTGCATGAATGGTGGTTTGTACTTGGACCAGAGAACACCAAATATAGACATAGCTGCTAGACCAGGTTGTATCTCTAGTCATACACATGGATCCCTTGACTGCTCTAGTCCAGCAAGAATCCCATGGATCCCCAACAACCCACCTATAGCCTGTGGGTATGCGATAAAAATTGTGGCCCTGATAAGGACCTTGGATAATAATCTCATTATTTCTTCAGGTCCTAACATCATGAATTCTGCATGAATGATAGGGACATCCCACATTCTCCTCAATCTATTTGTCTATGCAGCAGGAATGTTGCTGATCAAACAAAAAACACAGGACAGGAGCAATTTTTCCAGGCTGTGCCTTAAAAATCTGTAAAATTTAACATTATAGCAGGTGGGCACTCAGCCATGGCCAAGAGATTACCATAACTATGAGTTTTAGCATGGTTGGTATAATTTTCTGTCAGGAAAACAGGGAAGTTACATCCCTTTTACCCTGTACTGAAGCAATCACAAGTGATTGGCTCAAAAGGACCATCCATAGGGCCATCTTCAGCAAGTTGAATTCAATCATTTTCCTGAAAAGAAAAAATATGTATTCTCAGGGAAGAGGTTATTCCCTGGATTTATAACTATTAATTTTTTTTAACCAATCGCTCTGGCAGCCATCTGGTTGCATCATTTTCTTGAGAAAAATGCAGACTGACCCTCTCTCCCAGATAAGCACTGGGTCAGGTCCATGTATTATCTAAAAGAACTTTCCATTTGACCATGGCAAACTGTTTTTGTGAATTAGGTTGCCAAAAGCGATCTGCAGATGACTTTTTATCAGCATCCAATTTTAAAAAACTTAAAATGGTTTACTATATTTCTGGGGGTACCCTTTGTGGGGTACCATTCTCCCATTTTTATTTTTTCAATAGTGGTTTTTAAAGACAAATGTGCTCTTTCTATCATGCCTTGTCCTTGAGGGTTACAGGAAATCCCTGTAACATGTATGATGTGGAATTGTGTACAAAGCTTTTGAAAAGCCTTTGATATATAGCATGGACCATTATCAGTTTTAACTTGTTTGAGAATCCTCAAGACAGAAAAGCAATGTAGTAGGTGGTCAATGACATGTTTGGTGGCTTCACTAGTTTGTAAGGTAGCAACAATGAAGCCACTATAGTTATCTATACAAACATGAATATATTGTAAATTACCAAATTCTGAGTAGTGTGTGACATCCATTTGCCAGATCATATTTGGTACCAAGCCTTTGGGATTGCTCCGAAGTGTGGAGTTGGGAGATGAATCACACAGGAAGGAGATTGTTTGACTATCTGGCTTGTTTTCTGGTAATATTAAACATCAATCTTAATGTGTAAGCATTAAAATGATGTAAAGAATGGACAGTCTTTGCCCGTTGAAGATTTTCAGGTAGGCCAGGGGAGGCAGTGGCTATTAACTTAGTGGACCCATCTGCCACGTCATTGCCTCAGGTCGAAGGTCCTGGCAGACCAGAATGTGCTCAATGTGTCCCAAGAAAAACTTTTTGGTCTGTTTTTGGATAAGTTTTTGACAACATAAAAACAAGGTAACTGTTTCTGACAGATATCTAATCTTTCCCACAGTTTCTAACAAAGGTATGGAATGGGCTAAATAAGCACTATCAGTATAAACATTCAAGGATATATCAGGAAAGGCAGAAAGAACTGCAATAATAGCTTGTAATTCAACTAATTGGGCAGAGGAATTTTGAGTCTGGAATTTAACTATTTTATCTTTAAAAGTGTAGGCTGCAATTCTATTAGAGGATCCATCAGTAAACACTAGTAAAGCATCATCTAAAGGTTCTTTACTAATAATTTGGGGAAATATAACAGCATGTAACTTACAAAATTGAATTAGCCTATCAGGTGGATAATGATTATCTAAATCTACAAATGAGGCACAGGCAATAGGTCATGTATCTGTGTTTTGAAAAAGCCAGTCGACCTGAGGTCGGGTGTAAGGCTGAATAATTTTTTTGCTGGCTCAATTCCAAAATATTTTTTAGCATTCTCCTTTCCTAAAAAAATTAAATCTGCTATAGTATCATAATAGGTTAATAAAACCTTTTTCAGGGAAGAAGGTAAATGAATCCACATAATAAGCTTATTCTGTCAAAAAAGGCCAGTTGGTGTCATGGTAGTATTAAATATAATGAGCACCAACGGTTGGTTATAATTTATATGAGTAACAAATTGTTTGGTGATGACATCCTTGACCTTTTGTAGTGTCAAAAGTGCTGACTGAGAAATTGTTCTTGGGGATTTAGGGTTAGGATCTCCTTTTAATACATCAAAACAAGGGTGGTAAGTTTTAAATAAGGTTGAAGCCAATTAATATCACCCAACAATTTTTGGAAACAATCAAGAGTATATAATTGATCCCTGTGAATGGTAGCCTTTTGATTAATTATCTTTGGTCCAATCATTTGGAATCCCAAATAAGTATAGGGTTCTTGTAACTGAAACTTCTCTGGGACTATTTGAAGTTCTGAAGCTGCTAGCACTTGTTTCAGCTGTGTAAGGCATTGTAACACCTGTCCACCTTCTTGTCCTGCTATTAATATGTCATCCATGCAATGGACAATATACATGCTTTTCCAAGAATCTCCGATTGTTTGTATGGCCTTAGCAACATATTTTTGGCATAGGGTGGGACTACTTGCCATTCCTTCGGCAAGTCTCTCCATTGATAACGCCTCATAGGTTTTTTAAAATTTATAGATGGTAGACTAAAGGCAAACCTTTTCTGATCATCAGAATATAAAGGAATTGTAAAAAAGCAATATTTTAATCAATCATTACCTTAAAATAACCTAGAGGTGTAGCCACGGGAGAAGGCAGACCAGGTTGGAGGTCACACATGGTAGCATTTACAGCTCTTAAATCTTATAACGGCCTCCATTTACCAGATTTTTTCTTAACAAAAATAGGAGTATTCCAAGGATAGTTACTCTCTTGAATATGTCCTGCTTCCAATTGTTACTGCACTACTATTGTGCAGTTCTACTAATTGTGCTACTTCTAGTTTTTCAGAGGTTAAAGTCCACTGATCAATCCATATGGACTCATAAGACTTCCAGATAATTGGATCAGCATACTCTTGGGGTGCAGGCATGTCAATGGTTGAAATCAAAAATTTCCCAATCCTTTTCCAGGGTTATATCCCTATGCCAACATCTGCGCAGCAATCACCTCATTAGGTCTACACATTATAACTTTCATCTGGGAAAGCAAGTCCCTCCCGCATAAATTCACAGGCAACTGAGGAATTACAAAAGGCTTAATAAAGCCTGAATTATTTTCCTTATCTCTCCAAGTAAGGTATTTTGAACTTTGTCTTGGGTTGCTATTCCCTCTCAAATTAGTTAATGTCTCTACAGTAGGCCAACTGGAAGGCCAATCTTCTTGTTTAATGAGTCACGTCAGCTCCTGTATCAATTAATCCTGTAAATAACTTTCTATCTAGCCAAAGTTTGAGGGAAGGTTTCTAAGCAGTAATCTCCTGTACTCAATAAATATTTGATGATCCAAACCCCTATCTCCTCTTTTGGGATGTTCTATTTTATTGTCAGTTTTAATTAGGGAAAGCAAAATTAAATGAGCTATCCTCTCACCCTGAGAAATGGTTATAATATTGTCTACTGCTTTGGTCATAACTTTTATTTCCCCTGTATAATCATTGTCTATCTCTCCAGGATAAATCTGCAGCCCTTTCATGGTCATGCTGCTTCTTCCTATAATCAATCCAAATCTTTGAGATGGCAGCAGACCATAGATTACAGTATTGAGATCCTGAGCACCCATCTCCGGGGTTAATATTGTATGGGAGGTGGAAACAGAGTTCCAGTCCCACACTTCCTGGTGTTGCTCTACTAAGTTTCGAAATGGATTGTTGAGGTTGGCTAGAACAAAGCTGACTGTCCCACAAACTTGTTTTGGGGCCTGGGGCTGGCCCCTCCCTCCGTTTCCCTGATGATGTATTGGGTTCCCTTCAGTGTCTCTCTTTGATCTACAGAAATTTGCCCAATGTTTTCCTCATTTGCATTTTGGGCAGCGGCCAGGAACAGGGAAATCAGATTGTTTCCTAATTGGATCTCCTTGGCAATCCTTAGCATAATGTCCTGCCTTAGCACATTTAAAGCACCCCCATTTATTTTTGTCTCTGTTGGTGAAGAATTCTTTAACAGTCTGTCCATTAAAGGCTGCAGCCATAGCAAGATTCTGTTGATACAAAGGTCCAATGTGTGAACAGAGGCGGATGTAACCTGTCAAATCAGTCTTCTTTCTATAGGGTCTGATAGCTGCCTGACATGCTGGATTGGCATTTTCATAGGCTAATTGATTTACATAATCAACACCTGCCTCTGCACTTCCAAAATGTGACCTGCAGTAGTCATGAGCCTGTGTTCAAAGTCTGCAAAAGGCTCATTGGTCCCTGTTTCACTCTAGTAAGAAAGAGACGCTCCTGGATCCCCTTTAACAGGGAGTTTTCTCCAGGCCCTAGTGTCTGCTGTTTGAATTTGAGCGAATAGCCCAGGATCACATTGCATCGTATTGATCAACAGCAGTTTTTAATTCTTTGATAATTTTAAAGTCAAATCCTTGGTGATATCTCCAAGGTTATCCCTACGCATCTACACTTTCTGTTACTGGGAAGGCTTCTAAGACATCTGTACTTTCATATTCATTGTTAAGATTCACAAGCATCTTGCCATTTGGTAGGAATTGTCTAGGCTACTGTGGAGGGTGAGTTGTTTTTGCTTTTAAGCTAGTATTTGTCACAGACTCATCTCCTGTTTTTAATTTTTGTAGTTTGTTAATCAAAGACTGATAAAGTTCCTCTAACTTTATTTGTTCCTCGATATAAGTGATTTTTTATTTGAATTCTTCCTTGGGGTCAATGACTACCATTACAGTAGGTACAGAGGCCTGACTATAAGGAGGTGGCAGAGAAAATGGTGGAAGCCAATTGGGGTTGCGGTATTTGGCTGCCTCATCTTCTAAAGAATCCCAATCACGTTTCCTGATTTGGGGTAATTTTCATTGTTGAGGTCAGATAGATCTTTAAGAGGACATTTTCTAGGTCTCACATCTGACTTGAGACTAATATCAGATTTTCCTCTTTTATCATCTTTTTTGGTGAACTTTTTTCTGTCTTCAGGCACCTCGTGCCCCCCTTGTGCACCCTCATCCTCATTTTCCAAAGAAATTAGATCAATTTGCTCTTCTCCCTGTATTTTGACCTTATTGGTCTTGGAGGAATCTTTTAGAATCTCCTCAGTTTGTGATATCGCAGCTCTTACTGTCGGGCAAGTCTCCTTTTTATCTATTAATTCTTTAATTAGATTCCAAGGAGAAAATGCAGTCACAGGAACGTTTTCAGGTCCAAAAGTGTTATAGAAATCTTTAAGAGCATCGCCTACTCGATTCCATCTTTTAATATCGATAGTTCCCTCTTGAGGAAACCAAGGGCAAAGATCCTTAACAAAATCAAAAAATTAAATAAATCATTGGTTTTACCATTACACCTAGCACTCTTAATGCCTCTTTTAAGTGTCTCACATAGATGCAGTGTTGGCTTAATGCTTGTCCCATAATCAGACTCTATCACTCACATATATTTTGGCTGCAGCAGGCTCCCACAGTGTTTGAAGGAATTTTTATATACAACGCCGGCCACCTGAGTCTTCTTCCTCATGGAATCCCCTGTATTCAGGCCCCACACGTTGGGGGCCAAGTGTCCTGGCCCATGGGAACATCAACTGAGACCCTAGAGAGGGGAGTGGGATGGATGGAACAAGAGGTGCGAGAAATGGAGGCAAGACAGTATTCTGATCACGTCTCATTTAATCAAGAAAAAAGCATTTGCTTATAAGCAGAAAAAAATCACACAACACAAACTGGTAGTCAAGGGAATGATAAACACATGTCACATCAGAAACCAATGGCAAGTTTTGATTTCCCAGAAACTTCTTACCTACAATAAGTTTCAATATCCTGAAATCTTTAACTAACAATAGAGTAAAACTCACTCTTGTGTAGAAGCAAGCTAGCAGAAAGTCTCCAGTATTCTTGGCCAGTAAAAACCATGTATGCTACTTGGAAACAAAGGCCCATGAAGTGGAAAACACCTAGCTCATGCAAAGAAAGACATAAGCAGGTCGGGTGGCCCTGGACATGAACCATATGGATTTAACAGATATTTGTACAACACTTCATCCTAAAACAAAGGAATATACATTCTTGTCAGTAATCATGGTCCCTGCACCAAAATATAATTGTACCATATAATCAGTCACAAAACACACCTCAACTGACACAAGAAGATTAAAATAATCCCATCCATCCTATCAGATCATAACAGACTAAGGCTTGTCCTCAATAACAACAATAATGACAGAAGGCCACACATACATGGAAGTTGAACAATGTTTTACTCGATGATAACTTGGTCAAGGAAGAAATTAAAGAGTTTTTTTAGAATTTGATGAAAATGAAGGCACCACATACTCAATCTTATGAAATGGCACAATGAAAGTCATGCTAAGAAGAAAACACATAGCTTTGAGTGCCTACAAAAAAAAACTGGAGACAGCATAAATTAGTATCTTGATAGCACACATAAAAGCTTTAGAACAAAAAGAAGGAGATATCCCCAAGAGGAGTAGATGGCAGGCAATAATCAAAATCAGGGATTAAATTAATGAAGTAAAACAAAAAGGATTATACAGAGTTTCAAAAAACCAGGAGATGGTTTGCTGAGAAAATCAACAATATAGATAAAGCATTAGAAAGACTAACCAGAGAGCACAGAGAGAATCAATATTAACAATATCAGAAATGAAATGGGAGACATAATAACAGAATATGAAGAAATTAAAAAAAACCATCAGATCCTATTACAAAAGGCTATATTCAACAAAATTGGAAAATCTGGATGAAATGGACAATTTCCTAGACTGATTCCAGGTAACAAATTTAAATCAGGATCAGATAGACCATCTAAAAAGTCACATAACTCCTAGGGAAATAAAAGCAGTTCTTAAAAACTCCTCACCAAAAAAAAAAAATCCCAGAATGGGTTTAGTGCAGAATTCTATCAGACCTTCACTGAAGACATCATACCAATACTGTGTAAACTATTCCACAAAATAGAAACAGAAGGAGCACTACCCAATTTCTTTTCTGAAGCCACACTTATGCTTAGAGCTAAACCACATAAAGACCCAATGAAGAAAGAGATCTTCAGACTAATTTCCTTTATGAATATCAGTGCAATTATAATCAATAAAATTCTCACAATCTGAATCCAAGAACACATCAAAATGATCATCCATCATGATTAGGTAGATTTCATTCCAGTGGTGCAGGGATGTTTCTATATATGGAAATCTCTCAATGTAATCCACTATATAAACAAATGCAAATAAAAAAGCAGATGATCATTTCATTAGATGCTGAGAAAGCATTTGATTAAATTCAATATCCCTTCGTGATAAATGTTTTGGAAAGTTCAGGAATTCAAGAGCCATACCTAAACCTATTAAAAGTAATATTCAGTAAACCAATAGCCAACATTAAACTTAATGGAGAGAAACTTAAAGCAATGCCACTAAAACCAGGGACCAGACAAAGCTGCCAACTCTCTCCATATTTTTTCAATAGAGTACTCAAAATCCTAGACAGTGCAATTATACATCCAAAAGAGGTCAGTGGGATACTAATTGGAAAGGAAGAAGTCAATATGTCACTATTTGGAGATAATAGTATACCTAAGTGACCCCAAAATTCCACCAGAGAACACCTAAACTTAATAAACAAATTGAGCAATGTGACTGGATATAAAATTAACTCAAACAACTCAGTAGACTTCCTCTACTAAAAGATAAACAGGCTGACAAGGAAATTAGGGATCAGACACCCTTCATAATAGTCACAAACCATATAAAATGACTTCATGCAACTCTAAAGAAGCAAGTGAAAGTTTTGTATGACAAGAACTTCAAGTCTCTAAAGAAAAGAATTGTAGGTAGACCTCAGAAGTTGGAAAGATATCCCATGATCATGGATTGGCAGGATTAATATAGTAATAATGTCCATTTTGCCAAAAGTAATTTTCTGATTGAATAAGATTCCCATCCAAATTAAAACTAAATTCTTCATAGTGTTGGAAAGAGCAGTTTCCAAATTCATTTGGAATAATAAAAAGCCCAGTAGAGTGCAAAATATTCTCAATAATAAAAGAAATCCCAGGGGAATCATGATCCTTAACGACAAGATGTATTATTACAGAGGCGCTCCAGACACCGCCGGGACCTGAAGGGACCGAATCAACAGTTCTCTGCACCCAAATCCCGTGGGAGGGAGAGCTAAACCTTCAGAGGGGCAGACATGCCTGGGAAGCCAGAAGAGCTATATTCTGCCCACATTTCTGACTCCAGAGGAAAACAACTAACACCATCTGGGAACACGGTGCACTGGGGGCCCCGGGAAAAGGCAGTGCAGGCCCTCCTGGTTGACGCCTTCACGCAGAGCTCAACAGCAGCGCCACACGAGCAACGTGAGCCGCAGAGCCACAGGTAAGACCAACATTTCTGCTCCAAGCAACCTGCTTGGTGGACTGAGGACACAGGCCCACAGGAACAGCTGAAGACCAGTAGACAGGAAAAACTAAACCCCCGAAAGCAGAACACTCTGCTCCCATAACTGGCTGAAAGAAAACAGGAAAACAGGTCTACAGCACTCCTGTCAGGATGGTCTAGCCACTGTCAGAAATAGCAGAACAAGGTAACACCAGAGACAACCTGATGGCGAGAGGCTAACGCAGGAACCCAAGCAACAGAAACCAAGACTACATGGCATCATCGGAGCCCAATTCTCCCACCAAAGCAAACACAGAATATCCAAATAGACAAGAAAAACAAGGTCTAGATTTAAAATCACATTTGATCATGACACTGGAGGACTTCAAGAAAGACATGAAGAACTCACTTAGAGAAATGCAGGAAAGCATAAATAAACAAGTAGAAGCCGATAGAGAAGAATCACAAAAATCCCTGAAAAATTCCAGGAAAACATAATCAAATAGGTGAAGGAATTAAAAATGTAAATAGAAGCAATAAAGAAAGCAAAAAGCAAGACAACCCTGGATATAGAAAACCAAAGGAAGAGACAAGGAGCCGTAGATACAGGCATCACCAACAGCATACAGGAGATAGAAAAGAGAATCTCAGGAGAAGAAGATTCCACAGAAATCATCGACACAACGGTCAAAGATAATGCTAAATGGAAAAAGATAATGGTTAAAAACATACAGGAAAACCAGGACACAATGAGACCATCAAACCTAAGGATAATAGGTATAAAAGAGAGTGAATACTCCAAGCTCAAAGGACAATTAAATATCTTCAACAAAATCATAGAAGAAAAATTCCATAACCTAAAGAAAGAGATGCCCATAAACATACAGGAAGCCCACAGAACTCCAAATAGATTAGACCAGAAAAGAAACACCCCCCAAAACAACAAATGCACAAAACAAAGAAAGAATATTCAAAGCAGTAAGGGAAAAGTAACATATAAAGGCAGACGTATCAGAATCAAACCAGATTTCTCACCAGAGACTATGAAAGCCAGAAGATCCTGGACAAATGTCATACAGACCCTAAGAGAACACAAATGTCAGCCCAGGTTACTGTATCCTGCAAAACTCTCAATTAACATTGATGGAGAAACCAAGATATTCCAAGACAAAACCAAATTTACACAATATCTTCTACATATCCAGCACTCCAAAGGATAATAAATGGTAAAGCCCAACATAAGGAGGCAATCTACACCCTAGAAAAAGCAAGAAACTAATCGTCTTGGCAAAAAAACAAAGAGAAGAAAAGCACACAAACATAATCTCACATCCAAACATGAATCTAACCAGAAGAAATAATCATTATTCCTTAATATCTCTCAACATCAATGGTCTCAAGTCTCCAATAAAATGATATAGATTAACATACTGGATACGCAGTGAGGACCCTGCATTCTGCTGCCTACAGGAAACACACCTCAGGGACAAAGACCGACACTACCTCAGAGTGAAAGGCTGGAAAACAACATTCCAAGCAAATGATCTGAAGAAGCAGGCTGAAGTAGCCATTCTAATATCGAACAAAATCGATTTTCAACTAAAAGTCATCAAAAAAGATAAGGAAGGACACTTCATATTCATCAAAGGAAAAAAGTCGACAATATGAACCCTCAATCCTAAATATCTATGCTCCAAATAAAAGGGCACCTACACACATAAAAGAAACCTTACTAAAGCTCAAAGCATACATTGCACCTGACACAAGAATAGTAGGAGATTTCAACAACACAGTCTAAACAATGGACAGATCATGGAAACAGAAATTAAACATAGACATAGACAGACTAAGAGAAGTCATGAATCGAATGGATGTCACAGATATTTAAAGAACATACTATCCTAAAGCAAAAGGATATACTTTCTTCTCACCACCTCATGGTACTTTCTCGAAAATTGACCATATAATTGGTCATAAAACAGGCCTCAACAGATACAGAAAGATAAAATTAATACCATGCGTCTTATCAGACCACCCACAGGCTAAAGCTGGTCTTCAATAACCATAAGGGAAGAACACCCACATATAAATGGAAGTTGAACAATATTCTACTCAATGATAACCTGGTCAAGGAAGAAATGAAAAAAAGAAATTAAAGACTTCTTAGAATTTAATGAAAATGAAGGTACAACATGCCCAAACTCATGGGACACAATGAAAGTGGTGCTAAGAGGAAAACTCATAGCTCTCAGTGCCTGCAGAAAGAAATAGGAGGGAGCATATATCAGCAACTTGACACCACACCTAAAAGCTCTAGAATTAAAAGAAGCAAATACATCCAGGAGGAGTAGAAGGCAGCAAATAATCAAACTTAGAGCTGAAATCAACCAAGTAGGAACAAAAGGACCATAGAAAGAATCAACAGAACCAAAAGTTGGTTCTTTGAGAAAACAACAAGATAGATACACCCTTAGCCAAACTAACTAGAGGAAACAGAGAGTGTGTCCAAATTAACAAAATCAGAAATGAAAAGGGAGACATAACAACAGAATCAGAGGAAATTCAAAAAATCATCAGATCCTACTACAAAAGCCTATATTCAACAAAACTTGAAAATCTGCAGGAAATGGACAATTTACTAGACAAATAAGAGGTAACAAAGTTAAATCAGGAACAGATAAACAATTTAAACAAACCCATAACTCTTAACGAAATAGAAGCAGACATTAAAGGTCTCCCAACAACAATGAGCACATGTCCAGATGGGTTCAGTGCAGATTCTATCTGACCTTCATAGAAGACCTCATACCAATACTATCCAAAGTATTCCACAAAATTGAAACAGACAGAGTGCTACCGAATTTCTTCTATGAAGCCACAATTACTCTTATACCTAAACCACACAAAGACCCAACAAAGAAAGAGAACTTCAGACCAATTTCCTTTATGAATATCGATGCAAAAATACTCAATAAAATTCTGGCAAACTGAATCCAAGAGCATATCAAAACAATCATCCACCATGATCAAGTAGGCTTTATCCCAGGCATGCAGGGATGGTTTAATATACGGAAAACTATCAAATTAATACATTAGGTAAGCAAACTGAAAGAACAGAAGCACATGATCATTTCATTAGATGCTGAGAAAGCATTTGACAAAATTCAACACACCTTCATTATAAAAGTCCTGGAAAAAATAGGAATTCAAGTCC
The DNA here is from genome assembly GCF_021556685.1 of Rattus norvegicus. NCBI lineage: Eukaryota > Metazoa > Chordata > Mammalia > Rodentia > Muridae > Rattus > Rattus norvegicus. The sequence continues at coordinate 25,952,780 of NC_141554.1, forward strand.
CATACATAAACATAGTAAAAGCCATATACAGTAAACCAGTCACTAGCATTAAACTAAATGGAGAGAAACTTGAAGCAATCCCACTAAAATCAGGGACTAGACAAGGCTGCCCACTCTCTCCCTACTTATTCAATATAGTTCTTGAAGTTCTAGCCAGCGCAATAAGACAACAAAAGGAGATCAAATGGATACAGATTGGAAAAGATGGAGTCAAAATACCACTATTTGCAGATGATATTATAGTATATTTAAGTGATCCCAAAAGTACCATCAGAGAACTAGCAAACCTGATAAACACCTTCAGCAAAGTGGCTGGGTACAAAATTATCTCAAATAAATCAGTAGCCTTCCTCTACACAAAAGAGAAACAAGCCGAGAAAGAAATTAGGGAAACGGCACCCTTCATAATAGTTCCAAATAATATAGAATACCTAGTGTGACTTTAACCAAGCAAGTAAAAGATCTGTACAATAAGAACTTCAAGACTCTGAAGAAAGAAATTGAAGAAGACCTCAGAAGATGAAAAGATCTCCCATGCTCATGGATTGGCAGGGTTAATATAGTAAAAATGGCCATTTTACCAAAAGCAATCTACATATTCAATGCAATCCCCATCAAAATACCAATCCAATTCTTCAGAAAGTTAGACAGAACAATCTTCAAATTCATTTGGAACAACAAAAAACCCAAGATATCTAAAACTATCCTCAACAATAAAAGGACTTCAGGGGGAATCCCTATCCCTGAACTCAAGCAGTATTACAGAGCAATAGTGATAAAAACTGCATGGTACTGGTACAGAGACAGACAGATAGACCAGTGGAATAGAATTGAAGACCCAGAAATGAACCTACATACCTGTGGTCATTTGATTTTTTACAAAGGGTCCAAAACCATCCAATGGAAGAAACATAGCATTTTCAGCAAATGGTGGGGTTCAACTGGAGGTCAGCATGTACAAGAATGCATATCAATCCATGCTTATCACCCTGTACAAAGCTTAAGTCCAGGTGGCTCAAGGACCTCCACATCAAACCAGATCCATTCAAACTAATAGAAGAAAAAGTGGGGAAGCATCTCGAACACATGGGAACTGGAGAAAATTCCCTGAACAAAACACCAACGGCTTATGCTCTAAGATCCAGAATCGATAAATGGGATCTCATAAAACTGCAAAGCTTCTGTAAGGCAAAGGATACTGTTGTTAGGAGAAAACAGCAACCAACAGACTGGGAAAAGATCTTTACCAATCCTATAACAGATAGAGGGCTTATATCCACAATATACAAAGAACTCAAGAAGTTAGACCATAGGGAGTCAAATAACCCTATTATAAAATGGGGTTCAGAGCTACACAAAGAATTCACAGCTGAGGAATGCCCAATGACTGAGAAGCACCTAAAGAAATGTTCAACATCTTTAGTCATAAAGGACATGCAAATCAAAACAACCCTGAAGTTTCATCTCAAACAAATGAGAATGGCTAAGTTCAAAAACTCAGGTGACAGCAAATGCTGGCAAGGATGTGGAGAAAAAGAAACACTCCTCCATTGTTGGTGGGATTGCAGAATGGTACATCCATTCTGGAAATCATTCTGGAGGTTCCTCAGAAAATTGGACATTGAACTACCTGAGGATCCAGCTTTACCTTTCTTGGGAATATAACCAAACGATGCCCCAAGATATAACAAAGACACATGCTCCAATATGTTCACAGCAGCCTTATTTATATTAGCCAGAAGCTGGAAAGAACCCAGATGCCCTTGAACAGAGGAATGGATACAGAAAGTGTTGTACATCTACACAATGGAATATTACTCAGCTATCAAAAACAATGACTTTATGAAATTCATAGTCAAATGGAGGGAACTGGAAAATATCATCCTGAGTGAGGTAAACCAATCACAGAAAAACACACATGGTGTGCACTCATTGATAGGTGAATATTAGCGCAAATGCTTGAATTGCCCTAGATGCACAGAACACATGAAACTCAAGAGGGATGACCAAAATGGGAATTCTTCACTCCTCCTTTAAAAGGTGAACAAGAATACCCTTGGGAGGGAATTGGGAGGCAAAGTTTAGAACAGAGGGAGAAGGAACACTCATTCAGAGACTGCCCCACATATGACTCATATATATACAGCCACCCAATTAGAAAAGATAGATGAAACAAAGAAGTGCAGGATGACAGGAACCAGATGTAGATCTCTCCTGAGAGACACAGCCAGAATACAGCAAATACAGAGTCGAATGCCAGCAGCAAACCGCTGAACTGAGAATGGGATCTCCGTTGAAGGAATGTTAGAAAGGACTGAAAGAGCTTGAAGTGGCTTGAGACCCCATGTGAACAACAATGCCAACCAACCAGAGCTTCCAGGGACTAAGCCACTATCCAAAGGGTGTACATGGACTGACCTTGGGCTCCAACCTCATAGGTAGCAATGAATAGCCTAGTAATTGCACCAGTGGAAGGGGAAGCCCTTGGTCCTGCCAAGACTGAGCCCCCAGTGAATGTGATTGTTGGGGGTGGTAAAGGGGGGAGGATGGGGAGGGGAACACCCATACAGAAGGGGAAGAGGAGGGTTTAGGGGGATGTTGGCCATGAAACCCGGAAGGGGAATAAGTATTGAAATGTAAATAAGAAACATGTAATTTAATAAAGATGGAAAAAACCAGATGTAGTATAGAGCAATATTGTTAAAAAAACTGTTATATTTGTCCAGAGACAGGTATGTACATCCACTGAATAGAATTGAAGAACCAGAAATGAACCCACACATCTATGTTCACTAGTTGTTTTTCAAAGGTGTTAAAATCCTCCAGACGAAAAAAAGACACTATTTTCAATGAACAGAGTTGGTTCGACTTGAGGTCAGCATGTAGAAGAATGCAAATAAATCTATTCTTATCACCTTGCACAAAGCTGCAGTCCAAGTGTATCAAGGAACTCCACAAAAAGCCCGATAATCTGAAACTAATAGGAAAGAAATTGGGGAAGAGCGTCTAACACATAGGCACAGGGGAAATTTTCCTGAACAGAAAACCAATGGCATATGATCTAAGATCAAGCATTGACAAATGAGACCTCATAAAATCGAAACCTTCTGTATGGCATAGAACATTTTCAAGAGGACAAAACAGCTACAAACAGATTGGTCATCTTTACCAATCAGACCTCTGATAGAGGACAACTATCCAATATATACAAAGAACTCAAAAAGTTAGACTCCAGAGAGCCTAATAACACTATTAAAAATGGAGAACAGATCACAGCTGAGGAATGCCGAATGGCTGAGAAACACCTAAAGAAATGTTCAACATCTTTAGTCATAAGGGAAATGCAAATCAAAACAACCCTGAGATTTCACCTCACACCAGTGAGAATGGCTAAGATCAAAAACTCAGGTGACAGCAGAAGCTGGCGAGGATGTGGAGAAAGAGGAACACTCCTCCATTGTTGGTGGGATTGCAGACTGGTAAAACCATTCTGGAAATCAGTCTGGAGGTTCCTCAGAAAATTGGACATTGAACTGCCTGAGGATCCAGCCATACCTCTCTTGGGCATATACCCAAAAGATGCCTCAACATATAAAAGAGACACGTGCTCCACTTTGTTCATCGCAGCCTTATTTATAATAGCCAGAAACTGGAAAGAACCCAGATGCCCTTCAACAGAGGAATGGATACAGAAAATGTGGTACATCTACACAATGGAATATTACTCAGCTATCAAAAACAACGAGTTTATGAAATTCGTAGGCAAATGGTTGGAACTGGAAAATATCATCCTGAGTGAGCTAACCCACTCACAGAAAGACATACATGGTATGCACTCATTGATAAGTGGCTATTAGCCCAAATGCTTGAATTACCCTAGATCCCTAGAACAAAGGAAACTCAAGACGGATGATCAAAATGTGAATGCTTCACTCCTTCTTTAAATGAGGAAAAAGAATACCCTTGGCAGGGAAGGGAGAGGCAAAGATTAAAACAGAGACTGAAGGAACACCCATTCAGAGCCTGCCCCACAGGTGGCCCATACATATACAGCCACCCAATTAGACAAGATGGATGAAGCAAAGAAGTGAAGACCGACAGGAGCCGGATGTAGATCGCTCCTGAGAGACACAGCCAGAATACAGCAAATACAGAGGCGAATGCCAGCAGCAAACCACTGAACTGAGAATAGGTCCCCCGTTGAAGGAATCAGAGAAAGAACTGGAAGAGCTTGAAGGTGCTCGAGACCCCAAAAGTACAACAATGTCAAGCAACCAGAGCTTCCAGGGACTAAGCCACTACCTAAAGACTATACATGGACTGACCCTGGACTCTGTCCCCATAGGTAGCAATGAATATCCTAGTAAGAGCACCAGTGGAAGGGGAAGCCCTGGGTCCTGCTAAGACTGAACCCCCAGTGAACTAGACTATGCGGGGAGGGTGGCAATGGGGGGAGGTTTGGGAGGAGAACACCCATAAGGAAGGGAAGGGGGGAGGGTGATGTTTGTCCGGAAACCGGGAAAGGGAATAACACTTGAAATGTATATAAGAAATACTCAAGTTAATAATAAAAAAAAATGGAGAACAGAGTTAAACTAAGAATTCTCAATTGAAGAATATCAAATGGCTGAGAAGCACCTAAAGATATGTTCAACATTCTTAGTTACCAGGGAATTGCAAATCAAAACAACCCTGAGATTTCACTTCATACCAGTCAGAATGGCTAAGATGAAAATCTCAGATGACAACAAATGCTGGTGAGGATGTGGAGAAAGTGGAACACTCCTCCGTTATTGGTGGGATTTTAAGCTGGTACAACCACTCTGGAAATCAGTCTCGAGGATCTTCAGAAAATTGGATATACTACTACCTGAGGACCCAGCTATACATCTCCTGGGCATATACCCATATGATGCTCCAATAAACAACAAAGACACATGCTTCACTATGTTCATTGCAGCCTTATTTATAATACCCAGAAACTGGAAAGAACCCAGAGGCTCTTCAACAGAGGAATGGATACATAATATATCGTACATCTACTCAATTGAGTATTACTCAGCTATCAAAAACAATGACTTCATGAAATTCATATGCAAATGGATGAAACTAGAAAATATCATCCTGAGTGAGGTAAGAGAATCACAAAAGAACACATATGGTATGCATTTACTGATAAGTGGATATTAGCCCAAAAATTCAGTTTACTAAGATACAATCCATAGACCACATGAAACTCAACAAGAAAAACAACCAGAGTGTGGATACTTCAGCCCTTCTTAAAAGGGGGAACAAAAATATTCAAAGCAGTGATTTTGGAGAAACAGTTTGGAGCAGAAACAGAAGGAAAGGTCATTGAGAAATGGATGGCTCCACCAGGGGATCTATTTCATATACAGTCACCAAACCCAAACAGTGTTGTGGATACCAAGAAGTGCATGCTGATAGGAACCTGATATAGCTGTCTTCTGAGAGACTCTGCCAGAACCTGAAAAATACAGAGTCAGATGCTCTCAACCAACCATTTGACTGAAAATAGGACCACCAATGGAGGAGTTAGAAAAAGGACTAAAGGATCTAAAAGGATTTTCAACCACATAGAAAGAAAAACAATGTTAACCAACCAAACCACCTAGAGCTCCCAGAGGCTAAACCACCAGTCAAAGAGTACACATGGTAGGACCCATGGCTCTAGCCACGTATGTAGCAGAGGATGGCCTTATCGTGCATCAACGAGAGGAGAGGCCCGTGAACCTGTGAAGGCTCAATGCCCTCCATGTAGGGGAATGGCAGGGCTGGGAGATGGCAGAAAGTAAGGGGGTGAGTGGGAGAACACTCTCATACAGGCAGAGGGAGGGGGAGAAGATAGGGGAATTCCAGAGGGGAAATTAGGGATTTACTTTCATTTGAAATATAAGTATAGAAAATATGCTATAAAAAATTTAAAAAAATTGAGATCCTGAGTCCTCAAGAAAATGCAAATCAAAACAACACTCAGATTTCACCTGACTTAATGGCTAAGATCAAAAACTCATATGACAAGCACATGCTGGTAAATATGGTGAGGAAGGGAAACACTCCTATGTTGCTCTTGTGAGTTTGTCATGTTGACTGCTCAGAGAAGGCAGAGTGCAGTCTATAAAATGTTAGACTTTGTGCCTGCCTTGATGCTTTAGGGATGCTGGAGCACAGATGGTGGGGAACTGAGAGGAGTCAGGATGAAATCCCAGGATCCCTAGTCAGGTCAGAATGAAAAGTTCCACTAGACTTTGGCCTCATCATAATGGCCAAAGCTTATAGCACTTGGGGCAGACAGCAGAATCTCTTATGCTACCTTCACAGCTCCAGTACTAGTGGCAAAACTAGTGATGAGTTGAAGTAATCATCCAGGAGCTGTAGCAGGAGCCACTAGGTGAGTGGTAGATGTAGCTTCAACAGGCCATGATCCACAACCAGTAGCCACAGTGGCAAGCGACTGTGGCTTAGCCTGCTGGGAGGAGTTAAGGTCCAGAGATGAGTGCTTTGAGACAGACCACTATCCCCTGGAGTGTCACTGCTCAGTAAGACAGCCACACTCTGATAATTCTTGGTGAAATAACTCATACAATTAATCACATACGGTGTCAACATCCAGTGTGTTGGGGTCCAAGGGTAAAGCCACATTAACCAGGACATAGGAGGTGCACAGCCAAGTCAGCCAATGACAGTTCTTTCAAAATTTCAGCTTCTTTTGAAAGTAAAGCAGAATAAAGATTTCCAAAGTTTCTAGTTTTCACCTGGGGCTGTTTCCCTACCAATACCTTATCTTGGTTCAGAGTGACCCAAACCTCCTTGCAGACTGAGAACTCTGCCAGCAGTTCAACTCTTAGATGTATTGCTTTCCCAAAAAATAGTTACTTTCCCATGAGAAAAAGATTATGAAGGTCACTCCCCAGGTTTGCAGCTTACTAGGCAGAACACCAAGATCCTCTGCTTAAGAAAGTCTGCCTACTTTTTATCTCAGTATGTTGAGATTAACAGGATTATCCCAGGTTGCCTAGCTGCTAACAAGTTGGGAGCACTCTCCTCATTCCATTTTGCTATAGTTAAGGTGCTTAGAAACTTTTGGGGGTAAGGATCCAATGGTAGATGCTTTCCTTTAGCTCACTTTGAGATGTTAGGGATGCTTTATTTTCATGGAGAAGGGCTTTAGATGTTCTTCTTACCAGAGTGTGAGAGGGGCATCATTTTAACATGTTCCAGGATATTTGCACCCTGAATAGCTGTTTCCAAGGCCTTCCACTCTCACTTATGAGAATTCCCAGGGTTTGTCTACCTGCTTCAACATTAATAGGTGTTCTGTCTGGTGGCATGATCCACTTGCCTTCCAGGAATACAATCTTGTACAACCACTTCTGAAATCAATTTGGAGGTTTCTCTGGAAATTTGGAATTATTCTACCCTAAGACACAGCTGTACTATTCTGCTCTGAGTTGTTGGGACCTCCCTGAGTATCTTCCCACCATGGCATATCAAGTTTCTGTGAGGCTAGGCACTTCCTCTCCTACTGAGGCCAGACAAGGCAGCCCAATAAAAGGAACATATCTCATGTATAGGCAACAGCTCTTGGGATAGCCCCCATTCCAGGTATTTAGGACCCACATGAAGGTCGAGCTGCACATCTGCTACATATGTGCAGCAAGGCCTAGAATTGAACTAGGAGAAGAGAGCCATCTCACAGAACAAAATCTGTTACATAAGCAAATATGTAGAAACGCACACATATGACTATACAAACTCATGGATACACATACACGTTCATGTAAAGCAATAGGGCCCAGTTACATGATTATCTCATAATTGCATGCAAACACACACACACACACATACAAACACACACACATACATACACACACACACACATACATACACACACACACACACACACACACACACACATACACACATTCATATTTACATATACAAATGGACAAAAGACCAGATGCCAGTGAGGAAAGAATTCATTCATTATGGGTAGTGAACTTGCAATGTATTCCTTCTAGATTTTTGTCCATTTTTTAGGGTAATAGATCACATGGTTTTCCCAAGCTTTCCACCTTGTTTCCCAAAAAGTTCACTAATAGTTCAAACATAAATTCAAGTCAAAAATTGAATAAGAAGTTTACAACAGAGATGTTTACATATGTATCCCTTAAGACTAGATATTCATTATTTTTTACTAGCTCTACCGGTTCATTGAGGATTAACGACCATAATTAAGTTATTATTAAAATTTTGTATAGATAAACACAGATAATATTTTATCTTCTGTTCTTACATTAGTTCCCTTTGTAAATTGTTTTACAATCTCTAAGAATGTGTTCTAGGCTGTAAATACCTATTTTCTATCTCCAAAGCAATTTACTTATGAAATGTAAAGCCTGGCAGAATTCTCATTGCAGGTTTTATATTAGAGAGGACTTAGTAGCAGTTCTTAATATAAAGGGCTTAATAAGTATTGATATAATTTTAGGAATTCTTATAGGATTATCATTACGAAATCATTTATGTATCTTTTTAGCATCACTACAAGAGAGTACATTTTCATATTTCTGCATAAATATGCACAAAATTAGGCTAATACCTAGTGGTTATATATATATATAATATAAAAATATTTTAATTATAAAATATAATTAAAAATAGGAAAGCAAATTAATAGCAGGAATCTTTCCTCAAATGTAATTACTTCTGCCTTGGTTGGATGGAGCAAATCCATCATGCCTTTACAGTCGATGTTGGAACCATCTCAGGAATATCACCTGGTGTTCTTTAGCTTCCCTGGATGGTTCCTGGTAATTGAGCTACTGAATGCCTATGAATAAGAGATCTCAAGGCAATGCTTTTACTATCTGGAAACAAGAGAAAGGGCCTAGATCAGAGTGCAAGAACAAACAACACAAGCAAGCAATATCCCATCAGCAATGAAATAACTAAACAAAGCAACCAGGGAAATATAAATTCAGTATTGTACATATAAAGGATACTATTTTGTGTCATCTTGAGTTGGCATGGGAAAATACCTTGTTTTCTGTTTCCTTGTTACAAAATAGTCACTAGTATGTATGGTCCTTTCCCTACAGAAACTGTAAAATAATTTTTGGAAGTAGTTTCACAACTCAAGGGTTTATTGTACATCCAGGATCAGTAGATGAAGATTATCAAACTGAAATTAAATCATGGATTATGTTAAAACAATATGATTAGAGCTAGGTGATAGGCTTTGCAACCCCATAGGAAGAATAACAATATCAACTAACCAGACCACCCCAGTTCTTCCAGGGATTAAACCGAAGTGTACATTTAGAGTGACCCATGGCTCTAGTCTCATAGCTAGCAGAGAAAATTGGACTTCTTGGGCATCGGTGGAAGAAGAGACTGTTGGTCCTGTGAAGACTTGATGGCCCAGTGTAGGGCAATGCCAGGGAAGGGAGGTAGGAGGGAGTAGGTGGAAGTGGACCCTTCTGGGGACAAGGTTGGGGGATGTGATGGGGGGTTCCTGAGGGGAATCAAGGAAAGGAGGTAACATTTGAAATGCAAATAACCAAACTAGTCAATAGAAAAAGTCCAAACTACTCCTGTTAACTGCAAACACCGATAATAAGCTTAGCTTGCCTTAATCTCTTTATCTCCTTGAACATAGGATTCAGCTTCATTTCCCTTCCCGTTGCTCCTTTCTTGTTACTTGAACCTTACATTTGTCTTTTTTCTTTTTATACTTGCTATTCTTGATCAGAATATTTTTTTATGAGACTAAAATAAGGGGCAAAGTCTCTACTGGACATTTTTAGGACTTCCTTTGTTAATTCAATTAATATAAAGCCCTTCACATTAGCCTCATAATAGACTTTGCAGGGAAGAACAAAAAAGGCATGTTCTGTACCAAAATACCACAAAATCACTCTCTAGACTACAATTAGCATAGCCCCAGCCTGTTGTGTATATAAGGCGAGCGCTTTTGCCGCTCGAGGTCACCATATCAGCAAAGAGGTGGTCCTGCAATAAAGGCTGTTGAGAAGAATCCCACCGTGCTGCCTCTTCCTTGCTGGTCGAGGTGGAGAGACAACTGGTAGGCCGTACGGAGACCTGAGGACATCCTCATGGATTCAGAACTCTTCAGTTCCAGGACAGCCACGTTGGAAAGTTCCCGGGTAAGGAATGATAAAGTTCTCTGGAGGTAAGCAGAGACGATGAAATCCTTGGTTTAGAAGCTAAAAAGTCTGTGGTCTACAGCAATGTTGTTTCCAATTGATCCTTTGTGGGTAGGACTTGGACTTTTGTTTTTTTTTTCTTCTTTGTGTGGTGGATTTGTTTTCTTTTGAATTGCCACCGTCCCGGATGTGAGTGCATTTGCTGGGAATAGCCAAGAAGTGCCAGGCTATGAAGTTGTATGTTAACAAACATGCCAGCCCACCCTGCTCATAAAACCACTCGTTAATAAAAGTTCCCCAGATAACGTGGGAGAATTCAAGTCCACGGTAGTAAGCGGCAATAAGGCCTCCGGGTATGGAGCAAGTGTAGTGAGTAGGAAATTTAATTTTATGGACCCCGCTCTAGTGGTGGTGTGTTGGTTGATAGCTAACGTTATTTTCTGAAGCATAGTGTTTTATCTGTGCTCGTGCTCGAGGCCCACAGAGTAGGGGGGGAGCGAAACTAGCCGCAGAGCCGTGGTGGTAGTGAGCATGGGGACTTCTCAATCTCACCCAATTTTTCTGGCTCTTCAAGAGCTGTTTGAAAGAAAAAGGCTTAGGATGAAAAGAAGCACTATAGAGAGATTTCTTAGTGAATGCGATGCCATTGCACCTTGGTTCGCTGTCTCTGGGAATCTCACTGTAGGCAGCTGGGATAAGCTGGGGAAGGATTTAGATTTTGCTTGGGAGCAAGGAACCTTGAAGGCGGGGGTTCGGCCGGTATGGCGCTTAGTTCGTAGCTGCCTAGAAGATCAGAAATGCTGTCAACAGGCTATAAAAAAGGGACAGGCTGCGTTAGAAATGCTACAGGAGGAACGACCTGAAAAAGCTGAGAGTGAGGTGGGGGAGGACTCTAAGGAAAACAAGAACAAGAAAGGAATTTATCCATCCCTCAAAGAACAGGGTCAAAAAAAAAAAAGAAAAAAAATATCCAGTTGCTGCCTTTAGTGGCCAGACCTTCAACATTTGCTCACAGAAGGAGAGCGTTCATAAGAGAAGTTCTTTATCTCAAACATTAAGTTACCTTTCCCGTTGGTCATCATTGACATGGAGAGTGCCTTTGATCCTATCCCCTCAGCAGCCAGTTCCTGCCCCTATGGTCAAAATGCCCCAGGTTTGGGGACAGGGGAGCCCCTAAAGTAATTTCAGAAAGAGTCTGCAGGAGACTGTGAGTAACTTTGTTTTGCCAGACAGAACAGGCTTTACTCTAAAATGATAAGAGGAGAAAGTCTAGGCACTGGCTCTTCAGCTTACTCCAACTGGAGGCTGTGGCCAAGGTCAAGATTAATGTTTTCTTTTCCATGGGCCTTTAGCACACTGAGACAGTTTGATAAAGGGCTGCTACTGAGGTCCTGAAAGTCCCAGGTGAACTGGTTGCAATTCTTTTGTCAGCCACTTGACATCTAACACCCAGGTCTACAGCCAGGCCCAAGGGTGGGTCTTCGAGGGGCTGGAAAATGCCCCACCAATCTGGCTAAGGTTATTTTGCTTTCCGCTAAAGACTGTGGCACCCTAGGAGCGGCCTATGCGAAAGTGGTTAAGGTGCTTGAAAACAATCAATTGTTCGTAGCACCCGAAAAAGTTCAAATGGGCAGCATAGAGGAGTATTTAGGAACGAAAATCACTCCTCATAGTATTTCCCCTCAGAAAATTGAATTATGAAAAATCATTTAAAAACATTAAATTACTTTCAGAAATTACTAGGAAGCATAAATTGGATTCGACCCTATTTTAAAATGTCCAATGTAGATTTGCAACCACTCTATGAGATCCTGAAAGGGGATTCTCAGCTTTCTTCACTCCGTGCTTTAACCAAGGAAGCACGATTATCCTTGAGGAAAATAGAAGAAAGACTGGAAAAGGCAATGCTAAGAAGGTATGAGGAAAAAGAGGATCTGCTTTTGTGTATACTGAGAACCTTTCGTCAGCCTACAGGAGTGCTATGGCAACAGGGACCGCTTCTTTGGATTTATCCCCATATTTCTCCTAATAAGACCCTTGAATATTACCCTTCTGCTGTTGCACAGCTTGCTGTGTTAGGCGTTAAATCTTGTATTCAGCATTTTGGTATTTTACCCAAGAAAATTATTATACCATATACTACAGCTCAGATAGAAACATTGTGTGCCTTGATAGATGATTGGCCCATATTACGCTGTAGTTTTGATGGAGAGTTTGACAATCATTATCCTAAGGATCCATCGCTACAATTTTTTACTGAACATCCAGTGATTTTTCCTAAGGTCACTGCCTCTGAGCCTTTGTCTGGAGCGTTAGATATTTATACAGATGGCTCCAAAACAGGTGTAGGTGCCTATATGGTTGATTCTCAAGAACCAGTATTAATTCAATACAGTTCAGGCACCCCCCCAAAATTACAGAATGTAAAATTGTATTGGAAGTTTTTAAAAGATTTCATGATTCTTTTAATTTAATTTCTAACTCTGCTTATGTAGTTAATGCTGTGCACTCACTTGAAATTGCAAGCCCAATTCAGTCGACTAATATCGTATGTCAAATTTTTTTAGAATTACAAAATTTGATTTGGGCCAGAAAAAATAAATTTTTCATACAACATATTCGAGCCCATACTAATTTGCCTGGTCCCATGACCAGTAATAACACCCTGGTGGATGCTAGTACTTGTAGAGAGTTTATTTTTCATGCTGTTCCGGTTGATCTCGCTAGAGAATTTTATCAAAAGTTTCACGTTCCTGCCTTTACTCTTTAACAAAAATTTAAAATCTCTAGAGCTACAGCCCGTAATGTGGTGTTACGTTGCCAGAATTGTGTTCAATTTCACCACCCTCCTCAGGTGGGGATTAACCCTCTTGGTCTGATCCCGCTAAAACTTTGGCAGATGGATGTCACACACATATCTCAATTTGGAAATTTAAGATATGCTCATGTTTCTCTTGATACCTGTTCTGGTATTATACACGCTACTCTGATAACTGGTGAAAAGGCTCGTAATGCCATTAGTCATTGCTTAGAGGCATGGGGGGCCTGGGAAAAGCCTGATAGTCTCAAGACAGACAACGGGCCTGCCTACACTGCAAAGTCCTTTCAGGCATTTTGCCAGACAATGCAGGTCGGTCATACTACAGGATTACCATACACTCCCCAAGGTCAAGGAATTGTGGAACGAGCACATCGTACCTTAAAAGAGCTTATACAAAAACAAAAAGAGGGAATTGCCAGTGGCCAAACACCAAAAGAACAACTTTCTTTAGCTCTTTTTACTCTAAATTTCTTAATTTTGGATGTGCATGGCCGCTCTGCCGTGGATCGCCATGCTGCTACTACACCTATGACTAATGCAGAAGTAAAGTAGAAGGATGTCTTAACTGATGAATGGCATGGCCCAGATCCCGTGATTTCAAGATCTAGGGGAGCTGTTTGTGTTTTTCTGCAGAATCAAGAAAATCCAATTTGGGTACCTGAGCGCTTGACTCGAAAATTGCCTTCTGCTGTTCCTGAAGATGAGACTACGAACCCTACTGTTACTACTGGGAAGGGTAATACAGGTTGATTTGCTCACCCTGTGGGCTATTGCCAGATCCTGGCCAGTACCCATGCCAGTTCATAGCAATTCTACTGTTTTGCCAACCTTTTTCTCCACCTCCTATTTGCGTGATGTTCCCTGTATAGTGCCAAATGGAGAAATGCCCCAACGGTATGCTGCCACTAACTTTTCTCTGTCACATACCTTATCTTTTACTGTTAAGAACTCTTCCCTGCCCTGTGTTTGGTTGCGTAGAGCCACATTAGCTAATTGGTTGGATCCTATGAGTGACAGTGCAATGAGCACCAGGATCATCCTGGCTGTTTTGAGTCAAAATATCCAGGGGGTCTCTTCACCCAGCAGAAACACGACAGTCAATAGTTCTGCTGATTTGAACATTACAACATTGATTATGATGCATAATTGTAGCATTCCATCACGCCTGGGGCAAGGTAACTATACACAGGATAACTCTACGTGTCGTAGAGTCTTACCCACTTGCCCCCCGTATCAAGAGTTCCCACCTGATTTTACCCCATGTCAGAGTCCATTTCATAGAGCAAAACAAATCTTGCCAGGATTTGAGTTTTCCCCACCTCTTAGCAAAACACAATTTAATTGGAAACAGAATAAGTCTGGTATGGAAAATCTCTGGCCTTGGTTTCAATGGGTTCTGTCCAATGAGCAAGGGGCATATACCTCCCTGACCCCCTTTGCTAGGTTGATGGGTGAGAACTTCACACTGTATAATGTTTCAGCTACCAGAAAAAAATGATACCAGGTTGATCAATATTCAATATAATAACCTCTTGGCAAATGATACTGCCACTAGTACTTCAGTATGTGTTAGATCACCCTTTTTCTTTCTGATAAGCACTAATGTAAGCAAGGATGTTTTAAATTGTAATAGCTGTGATGTAGTCTGCTATTTAGCTGAATGCTGGGATGACACCAATGACACCGCAGTGATGGTTAAGATTCCCTCCTTTGTGCCAATCCCAGTGAAGGCAAACACAGATAGCTTTCCTATTCTTTATTTGCTAAGAGCCAGAAGAGATTTTGGAATTATGGCAGCTATAATTTCAGCTATTGTGCTGTCTACTGCCGCAGCTACTACAGCTGCAATAACCATGACTAAACAAGTACAGACGGCTGAGACTGTCAATCAGATTGTAGAAAGAACTGCAGTGGCACTAGAGATACAAGAACAATTTAATACCCATTTGGCATCTGGCCTGCTGTTAGCTAATCAAAGGATAGATTTAGTACAAGAACAAATTGAAGCACTGTATCATATGACACAACTGTCCTGCGTTTCCTCCCTTAGAGGTTTATGCATTACTCCTTTGCAAACTAACTTTTCTCAGTATTCTCAACAGAGCAAAGAAATCTCGAATTATGTGAAAGGGAACTGGTCGATGAAAGCAGAGCAACTATCAAGACACTTGCTGATGCAGATTGCTGTCCTTAACAGCACTAGGTTGGACCCCATCACAGTTGAAGATTTTACCTCATGAATCACCAACACTTTCTCCTTTTTAAAGGGGTGGTCTGGCATGTTTGCCTGGGGAGCTATTGTCCTCCTGGGATGTGGAGTATGTCTCTGGCTTATTGGCCATTTAAAAAGACAACATGCCAAACACAAAGTGGTTGTTTACCAGGCTATGATCACCATTGAAAATGGTGCTTCTCCCAACATATGGCTGGCCTCTTTGGAAGATTGAGAGTTCGCCCTAGATCATTTTAGTCACTGTCATGTGGAGTCATGTATCCAGAGACAGGCAACTTTCCTCAAGCTTGGAACAACCTAAGACACGGGGCCCTATGTCAATAGGGTAACCCAACAATGGGTAAGGCTAAGTCATCGTCAGGAACGACCTAAGACAGGAGCAATGACAAGATTGATGTGATACCCAGATCTAGACCAGTCATTTTATTAAAAAAATAAGGAGCAGATGTAGGGAGCAGCGCGGTAAAACAAAGATGGCGCCGACATCCAGCCCCGTCTGGATGTAAACAACTCATTGCGCATGCACAGGCTTGTCCCCTTGCCAGGGCGGCCGTAGGATAATGAGGTGATCCAGCGCCCTCCTGTGGTGAGCAACAGTACTGCGCATGGGCGGGTTTGCACCTAGCGTCATTCTGGCCGGGGCGGAACTATGCAAATTGGGTGGTTCATGCTCAGCCAATTCCTGGAGGAAAAGTAGCAGGGTTGATAGTGGGGTGACTCGTGCTCCACCAATCCCAGAAAGACAATTAGCATAGCCGCAGCCTGTTGTGTATATAAGGTGAGCGCTTTTGCCGCTCGAGGTCCCCATATCAGCAAAGAGGTGGTCCTGCAATAAAGGCTGTTGAGAAGAGTCCGACTATGTTGCGTCTTCCTTGCTGGCCAAGGTGGGCACGACATCTTTCCCTTACTGCTTTTAATATTCTTTCATTATTTCGTGCATTTAGTGTTTTGACTATTATGTGATGGGAGGAGTTTCTTTACTGGTCCAATCTATTTGGAGTTCTATAGGCTTCTTTTATGCTTATGGGCATCTCTTTCTTTAGGTTAGGGAAATTTTCTTCTGTGATTTTGTTGAAGATATTTACTGGTCCTTTGGGCTGGGAGTCTTCACTCTCTTCTACACCTTTATCCTTAGGTTTGATCTTCTCATTGAGTCCTGGATTTCCTGTATGTTTTAGACTAGCAGCTTTATCCATTTTACATTATCTTTGACAGTTGTTTTGGTGATTTCTATGGAATCTTCCACTCTTGAGATTTTCTCTTCTATCTCTTGTATTCTGTTGGTGATGCTTGTATCTACGGCTCCTTGTCTCTTCCTTTGGTTTTCTATATCCAGGGTTGTTTCCCTGTGTTCCTTCGTCATTGCTTCTATTTCCATTTTTAATTCCTTCAACTGTTTGATTGTGTTTTCCTGGAATTCTTTCAGGGATTTTTGTGACTCCTCTCTATGGGCTTCTACTTGTTTATTTATGATTTCCTGGAATTCTTTCAGGGATTTTTGCGATTCCTCTCTGTAGGCTTCTACTTGTTTATTAATGTTTTCCTGCGTTTCTCTAAGGGAGTTCTTCATGTCTTCCTTGAAGTCCTCCAACATCATGACCAAATATGATTTTAAATCTAGATCTTGCTTTTCTGGTGTATCTGGACATTCAGTGTTTGCTTTGGTGGGAGAATTGGGCTCCAATGATGCCATGCAGTCTTGGTTTCTGTTACTTGGGTTCCTGTGCTTGCCTCTCACTGTCAGGTTCTCTCTGGTGTTACTTTGTTCTGCTATTTCTGACAGTGGCTAGACTGAGGTATAAGCCTGTGTTTCAGAAGTGCTGTAGACCTGTTTTCCTATTTTCTTTCAGCCAGTTATGGGAACAGAGTGTTCTGTTTCGGGCATGTAGTTTTTTCTGTCTACAGGTCTTCAGCTGTTCCTGTTGGCCTTTGTCCTGAGTTCACCAGGCAGGTCACTTGGAGCAGAAAAGTTGGCTTTACCAGTGGTCCCGAGGCTCAAATTTGCTCGTGGGTTGTTGCTTATGAGCTCTCCGCGAGGGCATCACACAGGAGGACCTGTGCTGCCCTTTACAGGAGACCCCGTGCTGCAGGGTCCCAGATGGCATTTGGTGTTTTCATCTGGAGTCAGAAATGTGGGCAGAGTGTAGTCTCTTCTGGCTTCCCAAGCGTGTCTGCCTCCCTGAAGGTTTAGCTCTCCCTCCCATGGGATTTGTGTGCAGAGAACTGTTGATCTGGTCCCTTCAGTTTCTGGTGGTGTCTCAGGCACAGGGGACCTGCAGCTCCAGTGCCCCTATCTACCGGATCCCAGAGGCCATATACAGTTTCCTCTTGGGTCAGGGATGTGGGCAGGGGTGGGCAGTATTGGTGGTCTCTTCTGCTCTGCAGTCTCAGGATTGCCCTCCTCTCCAGGTGGTGAGCTCTCTCTCTCACTTTCCCTAAGTTCTTTCTCGGCTTGTTTCTCTTTTGTGTAGAGGAAGGCTCCTGATTTATTTGAGTTAATATTATACCCAGCCGCTTTGCTGAAGGTGTTTATCAGGTTTAGTAGTTCTCTGGTGGAACTTTTGGGATCACAAAAATATACTATCATATCATTTGCAAATAGTGATATTTTGACTTCTTCTTTTCCAATCTGTATCCCCTTGATCTCCTTTTGTTGTCTGATTGCTCTGACTGGAACTTCAAGAACTATATTGAATAAGTAGGGAGAGAGTGGGCAGCCTTGTCTAGTCCCCGATTTTAGTGGGATTGCTTTAAGTTTCTCCCCGTTTAGTTTAATGTTAGCTACTGGTTTGCTTGATATGGCTTTTACTATGTTTAAGTATGGGACTCAAATTCCCATTCTTTCCAGGACTTTTATCATGTATGGGTGTTGAATTTTGTCAAACGTTTTCTCAGCATCTAATGAAATGATCATGTGGTTCTGTTCTTTAAGTTTGTTTATACAATGGATTACTTTGATGGTTTTCTGTATATTAAACCATCCCTGCATGCCTGGGATGAAGCCTACCTGATCATGGTGGATGATTGTTTTGATGTGCTCTTTGATTCGGTTTGCCAGAATTTTATTGAGTATTTTTGCGTCGATATTCATAAGGGATATTGGTCTGAAGTACTCTTTCTTTGTTTGGTCTCTGTTTGGTTTAGGTATAAGAGTAATTGTGGCTTCATAGAAGGAATTCGGTAGTCCTCCATCTCTTTCAATATTTTGGAATAGTTTGGATAGTATTGATATGAGGTCTTCTATGAAGGTCTGGTAGAATTCTGCACTGACCCCATCTAGACCTGGGCTCTTTTTGGTTGGGAGACCTTTAGTGACTGCTTCTATTTCTTTAGGAGTTATGGGATTGTTTTAATGGTTTATCTGTTCCTGATTTAACTTTGGTACCTGGTATTTGTCTAGGAAATTGTCCACTTCCTGCAGATTTTCAAGTTTTGTTCAATATAGGCTTTTGTAGTAGGATCTGATGATTTTTTGAATTTCCTTTGATTCTGTAGTTATGTCTCTCTTTTCATTTCTGATTTTGTCAATTTGGATACACTCTCTGTGTCCTCTTGTTCTTCTGATTTTATTCGATATTAGAATGGCTACTCCAGCTTGCTTCTTCCGACCATTTGCTTGGAAAGTTGATTTCCAGCCTTTCCCTCTGATGTAGTTTCTGTCTTTATCTCTGAGGTGTGTTTCCTGTAGGAAGTAGAATGCCAGATCTTCATTGCATATCCAGTTTGTTAATATATGTCTCTTTATTGGGGAGTTGAGACCATTGGTGTTAGGAGATATTACGGAATAATGATTATTTCTTCTGGTTAGATTCATGTTTGGATGTGAGGTTATGTTTCTGTGCTTTTCTTCTCTTTGTTTTGTTTCCTGCTTATTCTAGGGTGTAGCTTGCCTCCTTATGTTGGGCTTAACCATTTATTATCCTTTGTAGGGCTGGATTTGTAGAAAGATATTGTGTAAATTTGGTTTTGTCATGGAATATCTTGGTTTCTACATCTAGGTTAATTGAGTTTTGCTGGATACAGTAATCTGGGCTGGCATTTGTATTCTGTTAGGGTCTGTATGACATCTGTCCAGGATCTTCTGGCTTTCATAGTCTCAGGTGAGAGATCTGTTGTAATTCTGATAGGTCTTCCTTTATACGTTACTTGACCTTTTTTCCTTACTGCTTTGAATATTCTTTCTTTGTTTTGTGAATTTGGTGCTTTGACTATTATGTGACGTGAAGAGTTTCTTTTCTGGTCCAATCTATTTGGAGTTCTGTAGGCTGTCCCACGCGCGACCTTGCCAGCAAGAAAACACGCGGGGACATAGGAATCCTTGCCGCAGCCAAAACTTTTATTCAATCTTAAGGAGAGCCCTGCGCGTCCGCATACCGTGGCTTATATACACCCTAGCATGGTGCATCCACACCTGATTGGTCGCTTACCCATGATCTCATTAGGCATGCCCCGGAGTGGGCAAAGACCTGGCACGAAGGCACTCTTGCACATGCACACACAGTTAACTTCCTGAAAGGAATTCGGCTGGTGCGGCGGAGGCCAGCGCCATCTTGTAATGGCAGAAGCTATCCTGGCCTTCCACGTGGGGCGCAGTGGAAGCCAGTGCCACCTGGGGTGGCGAATGTTAAAGCGGCCCTCTACATCTCCCCCTATTTATTTTATAACAAATCATTTATTTTATAACAAATCATGATCACCCTATCAGATGCAATGGGGAAAACTCAGCGATGTGGAAGGGCTGATCAAAGGATCATTGAGTCTCTTTCATCCCAGTGCAATGGATCCACAGATCCATGGGGTGCAAGAGCAGAAAACTCAGATACCGAGAGTCTCTCTCATCGCAGTGCAATGGATACATAGATCCATGGGGTGAAAGAGCAGAGAACTCAGATACCGACTAATTTTTTGAAGATAGATAACCAAGTTTCAGGGGAGGCCCCTTGTACAATGGACACAAGTGCTTGAGTGATAACGGCCTTGTCACGTTTCTGTTGAGATATGAGTTTGGAAACCGACCATAGCATGAACACTAATCCACAGCATAGGGCTGCACCAAACAGAGCCACTCCCGATAAGTAGCGGGCACCTCATCTGGTTCACCTCAGCTGTTACCACCAAGGGCTGTAGTCAAGCCGCTCCTATAATAGAATTTAGAATTTCCCATTGTTAGCAACTACTCCAGAAAGTTCACCCACTGTGTTTGTCTAACAATAGATTGGGGGAGGATAACTCCAGACACTGTAGACACAATGTCTGCAGCAGTAATGGCTGCTACAATAGCAGCAAAAGTGTCAAGGTCTTTTCCAGGACAGTTCAGGATCAGTCATTTTTCTCTGGAACAACCAGCAGACAATGGAACCATTTCTGAGATCTGTACAACCAGGGCAGAGTTCCCCAGTCCACAGCAGCTTTATGCAGGTGGCATTCCTGTGAAGCTACAGTCTGTAAAATGACCAGTTAAGGCAGCAAGAGTCACCAGGGAATGAGGGGGCAGCAACGGCTGGAGTCCAGTCTTCTCCAGCTAGCAGCAGTGCACAGAGGGTCAGAGAGTGGGCCATAGTGGGACGGGACACACGCAGCGGTAACACTGACTGCAGCAATGCCAAAATCTCTGTGATGACAAGAGGTGAGGGGGAATCTTCTATCTTCCTCTCAGGGCAGAGGAATGACTCCAGGGACCCGAACCACGAGAGCTGAATCTTCATGTAACCAGGATCAGCAAGTCTCAGCAACCACTCAGGCACCTGGCACACTCTTGTAGCATCCTGTAGAAAAAAAAAACATTCCCTCTTCCCCATATAAAATATCTGGACAGGATCATGTCAATATGTGGATCTCTCTATTTCTCCTAGGCAGAAGTATGCCTAGTTGTAGGGTGCCATAAACTTTGGCATCCAAATTTTAAAATTGAAATAAAAGGAGCATTATTTAGCATACAGGGATAACTACCCCTTTTTATTTATTAAGATATAGTAAAGATATTATTTATTAAGGTAAGTCCGCAAGGATTAAATTGAGGACACTGAGCACTTGTATTTATAAATTGACTTGTATACCAAATTATTGTCTCCAGCATTATTGTTTTGTATATATAAAGAATGAGATTTTTTGACTAATTGTTCTATGTAAGGCCTATAATCTGTCTGGTATCATTGTCCTCCCTTGTTAAGGAGTCCAGGCAATCCAGTTTGAGTTCTTAAATGGTCTATTAAGGAACAGTACTAGTACTCTTAACCCTAAGCCATTTCTCTAGCACCTCAACAAACTTTATTTACCTAAACATAAGCATTAATTAGAAATGCCAAATCCTGTAAATATTGTCCAGATTCAGTCGTACTAGAAATCCCTGAACTGGCAGGGTGAGGCAGGGAATTGAAAGCAAGCAAATGGAGTCTTCCTCTTTTCATAGCAACTCCATTACCATTTTCAAAGAGCTGGGTCTATGGTTTTGTTTAGTTGTCTGAGCCAGGGCACTGAAAGGACAGTGAGTTGTCAGACATTCACACTGAAATCACTCATTGATTTTAAGTAGAAAACCTGTCTCTAATAAAGCATTAAGTAATTGAAATCAATTGTAAACCACAAGCCACACATTGGCTATCAGTATGTGAATTGAAAGCTTGATTTAAAAACAGTGGCTAAGCTACGGAATTTAATAATCTGTGTTGAAGCAATAGAAACTCAAGAGAATAAACAAGTGATCCAATCATATATGTAGCCTTTTCATTAGATGAACCACCTATAAGTACAGTAAGCGCATTTCCTATGGGTAGTATGTACAAATATATAGGAAGTACAAAAACATATAAAGAGTAAAATTATCAATTTTGTCTGAAAAATTTGTATATGTCATAGGCCAAATATCAGTATTTGTAATAACCAATAAACTGTTGTTTGGAATAAGATATGTTTTATCAGGTTTCTTTTTAAAATACTTCCATGACTCTAGCCTACAATTCTGTATTAACACAACTGAAGCTTTATCTCCAATGAGGATAACAAACAAAGACCTAAGTCCTCTGGTAAGGTGAGGTACTTAGCCAATTAACATATCCTTAGAAGCTTAAAATTAGCTTCAAACATTCTTTTCTGGAGTAGTCTAACAGCTACTCCCCAAATATTAAAGCTCATATTGAGAGCAAAGGTTTGTAGTAAAAATTTCCATATACACTGAAAGATTGAAAGTTCTAACCTCTCACATTGAAAAAGCAACAAAATTACACAACACAAGGCCGTTAGCCATTCCTAATGACATCACTTTATGGGCTCTCCAAAACTATAAGCAAGCTCACTGAATGAAAACTCAAAATCAATCCTCTAAATCTATCTTGAAATGGCAGCTGGAGTAAACAGACTGGCTGTAATGTTCTCACAAGTTCTAAAACCTCATCAATCTTTCATAAATCTTGTAACAATCTCTACCTGTTTGATTTTTTCTTAATTAAAAATAAGTTTGAGTTAGTCAATGTAACATTGGCAATCCTTAATCACAATCTTTAAGTTCTCCTTGTAACACCAGAGCACAACCACAAGGTCACCTGAGTTCTGAGTACCTGACTAGGCAGCTATTCTTAAAGAGGGGCAGTGGAATTAGCATTAAAATACAGATAGCTTCAGGGCAAACCACAACTTTGGAAAGCAAAACTCGTTAGGCAGCTGTCCTTGGGGCAGTGGAATTAGCATCAAAATACAGATAGCTTCAGGGCAAACCACAACTAGGAAAGCAAAACTCGACCTCCAACAATCTAGTACAAAGTTTGACTGCCAATTCCTATATATGAACGCACGATGGTGTAGTCTCCAGTACCTCAACAAAGAGACATTGTCCTAAATTCTTTTAGAAGCCTGGTTTCTAGGATAAGAATTCCATAAAAATATTATCTCAATTTAGACCTGTTTCCCTGGGTTGGCTCATGCCACATGTTGTCTAGAATGACTCCATCCAAATTACCAGTTTTATGTCACCTTTCTGCTACCAATATTATACCTTTTTAACCATATCCAATAACTAAAAAGCCAATAGTCCATAACCAAGGCAAGTAGAGCATATTTACACATTTAAAACCAATGACAAACAAAATTGAAGTGGCTACACATATCTTTAATATTTAGACCAAAGATCATTTTTACCTTTTTTAGCTATGATTTTAAGAGAAGCACTTTGTCACCTGTTGAGTAAAATAATAAGTCAGGGATTTCTCTAAGAGAAACAGCTCTCAGCTCTTGTACCAAAGAAGCTGAGAAGCTGCTGGCGCCTTTAAGATCAGCTCGTGCAGACGCTTAGCCTCTGGGCAGCTTCCCCAGCTAACCTAGACTCCTGGCTGCAGGTGCAGGGCTCTAAAGGCCTGATTGAAACTGTTTTTTATTCATTTGTTCCTTTTTGAAACAAGTTAAAACCAAGTCAAGGTGTGAACGACCAGCAGATAAAGTTTATACCATTTTTTCTTTTGAACATGAAACATAAAACATTTAAACAACGAGCAGCAAGAACCACAGACATAAACTGACAGACATGGGGACATCTTGGTGCACCAAGGACAGACAATAGACAAAGAGGGAAAAAACCAGATGGTGTTCATGGTGACTATCCACTCGAGTGGAGTCGATATGGACGATGGATTGTCTCAATTCCTGGACTAGTCCATCAACGTGTTGAAACCCAATGCCTGTAAGATACTGAGATATATTACGCGATATCTGAGCAGCACAACTGACATTCACAAATGTTATGGAAGTGAAACACAGTCCTGAGTATTTCCACTCACAACCCAATTACAGTAACTCCATCAAGCTGTGCATGGGCATTGAGATGTCCTTTTGTTTGATTCTCCTGAATAAATTTTCAGGCGGTCTGCCTCTATCAAGTCTAATCAGTATGACTCTGCAAAGCTTCCAGAGCCTAATCACGCCTTTTACAAGCACAAAGACAAAGTTTTTCTCCCAAAACACTGTGTTCCTTTTATCTCCTTTTCTTTTCGTTTTTTCTTTAGAGACCTTTTATCCCTCCGACATACTTTCTTGTTGCTCTGTAAGGACCCTCTGACCTGTCCTAATGGCTGTAACGGCTTCCCACACAAAGAAAAAAATAAACAAAATTACCAGCCTTGTCCATGAAGGATCCATAACTTTCGGTTTCTTCACAGTGGCTCTCCACCTAGGCCCATATCTTTCTTCTTCATAGCGAGCTGCCTCATCTTCTAAATCCTCTTCCTCAGAGGAGCCAAGCTTGTCTGTTTCTGAACTATCAAGCCCCAAGACCTCTAACTCCTTTACCGGATAAAGGCTTTTTTCGGGGTTTTCTCCTCCTTTCCCTGTTTATTTAATTTAATGTTAGCAGGGGGCCCCCTTTTTTATTCAGTGTCCCTCCCTCAGTAGCCGAGTGGCCACTGTCCCCGGGGCGTCCTTTCCCCGTACTATCACCTCTGACGGTGGTAAGACCGCAGAGGGGCCTGGTGCTTGAGATCGATCAGTATCATTTTTCCGTTGCAACCTTTCACTATGCTCCTTTTCTGACATGCTTTCCTGAATTTCGTCCAGGGCCTCTTGGCCTGCCGCTATTATAGGCCAAAAACTGTCTTTACCTAAACAATCCTTAACCATCTGCCAAATTCCTAACGTTCCCGGCCTCAGACTACCATGTAATAGAGGCCTCAACAGCACCCTCAGCAGAAGGAGAAAGATACGATAGGTCAAGACCAAACAATTCGGAAAT
Organism: Rattus norvegicus; assembly: GCF_021556685.1. Lineage (NCBI taxonomy): Eukaryota > Metazoa > Chordata > Mammalia > Rodentia > Muridae > Rattus > Rattus norvegicus. The sequence goes on from NC_141554.1 coordinate 25,977,736, forward strand.
TATCATGTCTATCAGAGCTTACCTCAATTCCTGCCACTTCTGGATTCTCTCCGTGGACGGAGAACTCCCTCTCGGCACCTGGCGATGGTGTGGCGTTTTTTATCCCGGGTTCTCGGCACCAGATGTCCCACGCGCGACCTCGCCAGCAAGAAAACACGCGGGGACATAGGAATCCTTGTGGCAGCCAAAACTTTTATTCAATCTGAAGGAGAGCCCCGCGCGCCCGCATGGCGCGGCTTATATACACCCTAGCATGGCGCATCCACACCTGATTGGTCGCTTACCCATGATCTCATTAGGCATGCCCCGGAGTGGGCAAAGACCTGGCACGAAGGCACTCTTGCACATGCACACACAGTTAACTTCCTGAAAGGAAGTCGGCTGGTGCGGCGGAGGCCAGCGCCATCTTGTAACGGCAGAAGCTATCCTGGCCTTCCATGTGGGGCGCAGTGGAAGGCAGCGCCATCTTGTGGTGGCGAATGTTAAGGCGGCCCTCTACAGTAGGCTTCTTGTATGTTTATGGGCATCTCTTTCTTTAGGTTAGGCAAGTTTTCTTCAATGATTTTGTTGAAGATATTTACTGGTCCTTTGAGCTGGGAGTCCTCACTCTCTTGTATACCTTTATCGTTAGGTTTGATCTTCTCATTGAGTCCCAGATTTCCTGTATGTTTTGGACCAGTAGCTTTTTCCGTTTTACATTATCTTTGACCATTGTGTTGATGATTTCTATGGAATCTTCTGCTCCTGAGATTCTCTCTTCTATCTCTTGTATTCTGCTGGTGATGCTTGTATCTATGGCTCATTGTCTCTTCCTTGGGTTTTCTATATAAAGGGTTGTCTCCCTTTGTGCTTTCTTTATTGCTTCTACTTCTATTTTTAATTCCTTCACCTGTTTGATTGTGTTTTCCTGAAAGTCTTTCAGAGATTTTTGTGATTCTGCTCTATAAGCTTCTACTTGTTTATTTATGTTTTCCTGTGTTTCTCTAAGGGAGTTCTTTATGTCCTTCTTGAAGTCCTCCATCATCATGATCAAATGTGATTTTTAAATCTAGATCTTGCTTTTCTGATGTGTTAGGATATTCAGTGTTTGCTTTGGTGGGAGAATTGGGCTCCGATGATGCCATGCAGTCTTGGTTTCTGTTGATTGGGTTCCTGTGCTTGCCTCTCAGCATCAGGTTGCTTCTGGTGTTACCTTGTTTTGCTATTTCTCACAGTGTCTAGACTGTCCTATAGGTCTCTGTGTCAGGAGTGCTGTAGAGCTGTTTTCCTATTTTCTTTCAGCCAATTATGGGAACCGAGTGTTCTTCTTTCAGGCGTGTAGTCTTTCCTGTCTATATGTCTTCAGCTGTTCCTGTGGGCATGTGGCCTGAGTCCACCAGGCAGGTCCCTTGGAACAGAAAAGTTGGTCTTACCTGTGGTTCTGTGGCTAAAGTGGCTCCCAGGTGGCTGCTTTTGAGCTCTACATGAGGACAGCAACCAGGAGGGCCTGAGCCGCCTTTTTCCTGCCCCCCGTGCACCGGGGTCCCAGATGGCGTTATATGTTTTCCTCTGCAGTCAGAAATGTGGGCAGAGTGTAGTCTCTTCTTGCGTCCCAGGCATGTCTGCCCCTCTGAAGGTTTAGCTCTCCCTCTCATGCGATTTTTGAGCAGGGAACTCTTGACCGGGTCCCTTCAGATCTGGGCAGTCTGATTTTTTTAAATTTGTGTACACTCTCTGTGACCTCTGGTTAACCTGGCTAAGGATTTATCTATCTTGTTGATTTTCTTAAAGAACCACTTACTGGTTTTGTTGATTCCTTGTATAGACCTTTTCATTTCTACTTGGTTGATTTCAGCCCTGAGTTTGATTATTTCCTACCTTCCTCTCCTCTTAAGTTTATTTAATTATTTTTGTTCTATAGATTTAAGGAGTGCTGTCAATCTGATGAAATATGCTTCATCTTGTTTATTTTTGCCAGCACTCAGAGCTATGAGTTTTCCTCTTAGCATAGCTTTCATTGCGTCACATAAGTATGGGAATGTTGTATCTTAATTTTCATAAAATTCTAAGCAGCCTCTAATTTCTTTCCTTCTTTCCTCCTTGACGTAGTTGTCATTGAGTAGAGTATTGTTCAACTTACATTTATATATGTGCTTTCTGTCATTATTGTTTTTATTGAAAACCAGTCTTAGTGTGTGGTGACCTGATAGGATGCATGGGATTATTTCTATGTTGCTGTATCTGTTGAGGCCTGTTTTTTGACCAGTTATATGGTCAATTTTGGAGAAGGTTCCATGAGGTACTGAGAAGAACGTATATACTTTTGATCTAGATGGAATGTTCTATAAATATCTGTTAAATTCATTAGGTACATACCTTCTGTTAGTATGTCTATGTCTCTGTTTAATTTCTGTTTCCATGCTCTGTCCATTGATGAGAATGTGTATTCAAATCTCCTACTATTATCATGTGAGGTATGAGGTGTGCTTTGAGCTTTAGTAAGGTTTCTTTCATGTATGTATGTGCCCTTGTATTTGGAGCATAGATATTTAGGATTGAGAGTTCATCTTGGTGGATTTTCCTTGGATGAATATGAAATGTCCTTCCTTATCTTTTTGATGTCCTTTGGTTGAAAATCGATTTTATTTGATATTAGAATGGGTACTCCAGCTTGCTTTTTCAGAACATTTCCTTGAAATGTTGTTTTACAGCCGTTTACGCTGAGGTATAGTGTCTGTCTTTGTCTCTGAGGTGTGTTTCCTGCATGCAGCAAAGTGCTGGGTCCCCTTTACGTATCCAGTCTGTTAGTCTATGTATTTTTATTTGGGAACTGATTCCAATGATGTCAAGAGATATTAAGGAATAGTGATTGCTGTTTCCTGTTATTTTTGTTGTTAGAAGTGGAATTATGTTTTTCTCTCTTTAGGTTTCATTGCAAGGAAATCATATTCTTGCTTTCTGTATAGTTCTCATCTTGTGTTGGAGTTTTCCATCTATTATCCTTTGTAGGTCTGGATTTGAAAAAGATATTCAGTAAACTTGGTTTTGTCATGGAATATCTTTGCTTTCCCATCCATGTTAATTGAGAGTTTTGCTGGACACAATATCTTGGTATGGCATTTGTGCTCTCTTAGGGTCTCTATGACATCTGTCCAGAAATTCTGGCCTTCATAGTCTCTAGTGAGAAGTCTGGTGTAAATATATATATATATATATATATATATATATATATATATATATATATATATATATATATATATAATTTTTTCTGGTTTCCAGGCCAACATCCCCCTAATGCCTCCTCCTTTCCTTTTATGTGGGTGTTCCCCTCCACACCCTCTCCCCATTACAGCCCTACTCCCATTAATCTTGTTCACTGGGCATCCAGCCTTGGCAGGGCAAAGGGCTTCCCCTTCCACTGGTACCCCTTCTAGGCTATTCATTGCTACCAATGAATTTGGAGCCCAGGGTCAGTCCATGTATAGTCGTTGGGTAGTGGCTTAGTCCCTGGAAGCTCTGGTTGGTTGGCATTGTTGTTCATATGGGGTCTCAAGCCCCTTCAAACTTTCCAGTCCTTTCTCTGAATCCTTCAACAGGGGTCCCATTCTCAGTTCCATGGCTTGCTGCTGGCATTTGCCTATGTATTTGCTGTATTCTGGGTGTGTCTCTCTAGAGAGATCTACATCTGGTTCATGTCAGCCTGCACCTTTTTGCTTCATCCATCTTGTATAGTTTGGTGGCTGCATATGTATGGGCCCCATGTGGGACAGCTCTGAATGGGTGTCCCTTCAATCTCTGTTCTAAACTTTCCCTCCATATCCACTCCTAAGTGTATTCTTGTTCCCCTTTTAAAGAAGGAGTGAAGCATCCCCAGTTTGGTCATCCTTCTTGACTTTCATGTGTTCTGTGGATATTGGGTAATTCAAGCACTTGGGCTAATATCCACTTATCAATAAGTGCAACCATGTGTGTTTTTCTGTGATTTGGTTATCTCACTCAGGATGATATTTTCCAGTTTCATTCATTTGCCTATGAATTACATAAAGTCATTGTTTTCGGTAGTTGAACAGTATTCCATTGTGTAGCTGTACCACCTTTTCTGTTTCCATTCCTCTGTTGAAGCTTTTGGCTGTTATAGATGTGGCTGTTATGAACATAGTGGAGCAAGTGGTTTGGTCGTATGTTGGAGCATCATTTGGGTATATGCCCAAAAGTGGTATAACTGGGTACTCAGGTAGTGTAATGTCCAATTTTCTGAGAAATCTCCAGGCTGCTTTACAGAATGGTTGTACCAGTCTCCAATCCCACCAACAATGGTGGAATGTTACTCTTTCTCCACATCCTCGCCACCATCTGCTGTCATTGTAGTTTTATATCTTAGCCATTCTGAGTGGTGTGAAGTGGAATTACATTGTAGTTTTGATTTTCATTTCCCTTATGACTATAGATGTTGAATATTTTTTTAGGTGCTTCTCAGCCATTCGACATTCCTCAGCTGTGAATCCTTCCTTTAGCGTCAAACCCAGTTTTTTAATAGGGTGATTTGTCTCCCTGCAGTCTAACTTTATGAGTTCTTTGTATATTTTGGATATAAGTCTTCTATCAGTTGTAGAATTGGTAAAGATCCTTTCCCAATGTGTTGATTGCCATTTTCTCCAAACAACAGTGTTCTTTGCCTTACAGAAGATTTGTAGCTTTATGAGATCCCATTTGTTGATTCTTGATCTTAGAGGATAAGCCATTGGTGTTTTGCTCAGGAAATTTTCTCCAGTACCCTTCTGTTCGAGACTTTTCCCAACTTTTTCTTCTATTAGTTTGAGTGTATCTGGTTTGTTGTAGAGGTCCTTAATCCACTTGGACATAAGCTTTGTAAAGCGTGATAAGAATGGATTGATCTGCATTCTTCTACATGCTACCTCCAGTTGAACTAGCACCATTTGCTGAAAATGCTATCTTTTTTCCATTGAATGATTTTGGCTCCGTTTTCAAAAATCAAGTTACCATAGTTGTGTGGGTTCATTTCTGGGTCTTCAATTCAATTTACTGGTATATCTGCCTGTCTCTGTACCAATACCATAAAGTTTTTATCACTATTGCTCTGTAATACTACTTGAAGTCAGGAAGAGTGATTCCCCCAGAAGTCCTTACATCGTTGAGGATAGTTTTAGCTCTCCTGCTTTTTTTGCTATTCCAAATGGATTTGAAAATTGTTCTCTCTAACTCTATGAAGAATTGGATAGGAATTTTGATGGGAATTTCATTGAATTTGAAGACTGCTTTTGGTAAAATGGGCATTTTTCTATATTAATCCTGCCAATCCATGAGCATGGGAGATCTTTCCTTCTTCTGACATCTTCAATTTCTTTCTTCAGAGACTTTAAGGTCTTATCATACAGATCTTTTACATGCTTGTTTAATATCACACCAAGGTATTGTATATTATTTGGGACTATTATGAAGGGTGTCATTTCCCGAATTTCTTTCTCATCTTGTTTCTCTTTTGTATAGAGAAGGCTACTATTTTATTTGAGATAATTTTATACCAGCCACCTTGCGGAAGGTGTTTATGATGTTTAGTAGTTCTTTTATGGAACATTTGGGGTCAGTTAAATATGCAATCACATCATCTGCAAATAGTGATGTTTTGACTTCTCCCATTCCAATCTGTATCCCTTTGATTTCCTTTTGCTGTCTGATTGCTCTGGTTAGGACTTCAAGACGTATATTGAATAAGTAGGGAGAGAGTGGGCAACCTTGTCTAGTCCTTGAGTTTAGTCGGATTGCTTCAAGGTTCTTTCCATTTACTTTAATGTTTGCTACTGGTTCGGGGTATATGTCTATTACTAGGTTTATGTATGGGCCTTGAATTTCTTTTCTTTCCAAGGCTTTTATCATGAAAGGGTGTTGAATTTTGTCACATGCTATCTCAGCATCTAATGAAATGATCATGTAGTTTTTACCTTTCAGTTTGTTTATATAGGGGATTACATTGATGGTTTTCTGTATATTAAACCATCCCTGTGTCCATGGAATGAAGCCTCCTTGATCATGATGGATGATTTTTCTGATGTGTTCTTGGATTCGGTTTGCAAGAATTTTTTTAAATATTTTTTCTCCATCTTTATTTCATTGTGTATTTCTTATTTACATTTCAATTGTTATTATCTTTCCCGGTTTCCAGGCAAACATTGCCCTAACCCCTCCCCGTCCCCCTCCCGTTCTATATGAGTGTTCTCCTCCCCATCGTCCTCCCATTTCTGCCCTTCCCCCAACAATCCCTGGAGATTCTCACTTCTATTTCTATTATGTTGTTGGTAATGCTTGTGTCCATGACTCCTGATCTCCAGGGTTGCCTTCCTTTGTGATTTCTTTATTGCTTCTTATTCATTTTTAGATCCTGGATGGTTCTATCCCATTCCTTCACCTGTTTGGTTGTAATTTCCTGTAATTTTTAAGGGATTTTGTGTTTCATCTTAAGTGCTTCTTCTTCTCTACCTGTGTTTTCCTGTACTTCTTTAAAGGAGTTATTTATGTCCCCCTTAATGTCCTCTATCACCGTCATAAGATGTGATTTTTAAATCCAAAACTTCCTTATCCAGTGTGTTTGGATAGTCAGAATTTGTTTTGGAGGGAGAAATTGGCCCTGATTATCACAAGTAGTCTTGGTTTCTGTTGCTTAGGTTGCAGTGCTTGCTTAGGTTCTGGTGCTTGCCTCTCGAGATCTTCTTGTCTCTTGTGTTAGCTGGTCTTCCTGTCTCTGACAGTGGCATGACCCTCTTGTAATCGTCTGTGTCAGCACTTCTAAAGACCTGCTTCCTCCCAGAGAGATCTGAGTTCAGAGAGCTGTGGAAGTGGGTAAGCTCTGGGCAAAGGCAGATACCAGAAGGATCCTTGCCCCAACTGTTCCTAGGTTCCTATGTCCAGAGGGCTTGAGCTGGGTCTCCCCTGAATTGTTAGTATTGTCTTCACTTCTGAGTACAGCTCTCTACACCCATTGCACTTGGGTACAGGTATCTGATGTACTGGGACAGCTCTTGGCACAGGCTGAAACTGGAAGCTTGTCTAATAGATTGACGAGTATTGGTAATAGGTCTGATTTGAAAGTCTGATAGAATTCTGCACTATACCCATCTGGTCCTGGGCTTCTTTTTATTGGGACACTTTTAATAACTGCTTTAAATCTTTAGGGATTTGGGGGCTATTTACATGGTTTATCTGATCTTGATATCTGTACGTGGTATCTGTCTTGAAGATTGTTCATTTCATCCTGATATTCCAATTTTTATGAGTAAAGGGTTTTGTAGAAGGATCTGACGATATTTTTTAATTTCCTCAGTTTCTGATGGTATGTCTCCCTTTTCATTTCTGGTTTTTTTTTTTAATTTGGATACTGTCTCTCTGCCCTATGGATTGTCTGGCTATGGGTTTATCTATCTTGTTTCTTTTGTCAAAAAACAAGCTCCGTGTTCTGTTGATTCTTTGTATAGTTCTTTTTGTTTACACTTGGCTCATTTCAGGCAGGAGTTTGATTAATTATTTCCTGTGGTCTGCTCCTTCTGGGTGCATTTTTTTCTATTTGTTTTAGATATTTCAGGTATGTTGTCAAGCTGATGGTGTATATTCTCTCCAATTTTTTTTGGAGGCATTCAGAGCTATGAGTTTTCCACTTAGCTCTGCTTTCCTTGTATCCCATAAATTTGAATCTGTTGTGCCTTCATTTTCATTAAATTCTAAAAGCCTTCAACTTCTCTATTTCTTCCTTGACCTATTTATCATCAAGTAGTGTGTTGTTCATATTCCATATGTATGTAGGCTTTCTCTTATTTTTATTTTTATTGACGACCACACTTTGTCAACAGTGATCTGATCAGAAGCATGAGATTGTTTCAATCGTTTTTATCTATTGAGGCCTGTTATGTGATTGATTATATGGTCAATTTTGGAGAAGGAACTATGAGACGCTGAGGAGAAGGTATTTTCTTCCATTTTAGGATGAAATGTTCTATAGATGTTTGTTAAATACATTTGGTTCATAACTTCTCTTAGTTTCATTGTGTCTCCATTTAGTTTCTGTTTCCATTATCTGTCCAGTAAAAAGAGTGGTGTGTTGAAGTCTCCTGTTGTCATCGTTTATGGTGCAATGGATGCTTTAAGCTTTAGTAAAGTTTATTTTTATCAATATTGGTGCCCTGCATTTGGAGTATTGGTCTTCAGAATTGAAAATGTATTGTGGTAGATTATTTCATTGATGAGTATTAAATGTCGGTCCTTAGTTTTTGATAACCTTTGTTTGAAAGTTGATTTTATTTGATATTAGAATTGTTACTCCAGCTTGTTTCTTGGGACCATTTCTTTGGAATTTTTTCCCAGTATTTTACTCTGAGGTAGTGTCTGCCTTTATCACTGAGCTGTATTTCCAGTATGGAGCAAAATGCTTGGCCCTCCTTAGGTATCTTGTCTGTTAGTCTATGTCTTTTTATTCTTAAATTGATACCATTGATGTGAAGAGAAATAAAGACATCATGATTATTTCTTGTTATTTTTGTTGTTAGAAGTGGAATTATGTTTGTGTGGCTATCCTCCTATGGGTAAGTTCCAAAAAGATTACTTTCTTGCTTTTTCTAGATTGTAGTTTGCTTTACTAGGTTGGAGTTTTCCATCAATTGTCCATTGTAGGGCTAGATTCATGGAAAGATATTGTGTACATTTGGTTTTGTTACAAATACCTTGGTTCTCCATCTATAGTAATTGAAAATTTTGCTGGATGTAATAGCCTGTTCTGACATTTGTGTTCTCTTGGGGTCTGTATGATATCTGCCCAGGATCTTCTAGCTTTTACACTTTGTTGGTAAGTTTGACGTAATTCTGATAGGACTGCCTTTATATATTGCTTGAGCTTTCCCCCTTATTGCTTTTAGTAATCTGTATTTGTTCTGTGTAGAAGCCCTTAGAGAGGAAACACAAAAATCCCTGAAAGAGAGTTAAACAAAGAATTCACAACTGAGGAATGCCAAATGGCTGAGAAACACCTAAAGAAATGTTCAACATCTTTAGTCATAAGGGGAATGCAAATCAAAACAACCCTGAGATTTCACCTCACACCAGTGAGAATGGCTAAGATCAAAAACTCAGGTGACAGCAGATGCTGGCGAGGATGTGGAGAAAGAGGAACACTCCTCCATTGTTGGTGGGATTGCAGACTGGTACAACCATTCTGGAAATCAGTCTGGAAGTTCCTCAGAAAATTGGACATTGAACTACCTGAGGACCCAGCTATACTTCTCTTGGGCATATACCCAAAAGATGCCCCAACATATAACAAAGACACATGCTCCTCTATGTTCATAGCAGCCTTATTTATAATAGCCAGAAGCTGGAAAGAACCCAGATGCCTTTCAACATAGGAATGGATACAGAATATGTGGTACATCTACACAATGGAATATTACTCAGCTATAGAAAACAATGACTTAATGAAATTCATAGGCAAATGGATGGAACTGGAAAATATCATTCTGAGTGAGGAAACCCAATCACAGAAAAACACACATGGTATGCACTCATTGATAAGTGGCTATTAGCCTAAATGCTTGAATTACCCTAGATGCACAGAACACATGTAACTCAAGAAGGATGACCAAAATGTGAATGTGTTACTCCTTCTTTAAAAGGGGAACAAGAATACCCTTGGCAGGGAATAGGGAGGCAAAGTTTAGAACAGAGGCAGAAGGAACACCCATTTAGAGCCTGCCCCACATGTGGCCCATACATATACAGCCACTCAATTAGATAAGATGGATGAAGCAAAGAAGTGCAGGCTGATAGGAAGCAGATGTAGATCTCCCCTGAGAGACACAGCTAGAATACAGCAAATACATAAGCGAATGCCATCATCAAACCACTGAACTGAGAATGGGACCCCTGTTGAAGGAAACAGAGAAAGGACTGAAAGAGCTTGAAGAGGTTTGAGACCCCATATGAACAACAATGCCAAGCAACCAGAACTCCCAAGGACTAAGCCACTACCCAAAGTCTATACATGGACTGACCCTGGGCTCCAACCTCATAGGTAGTAGCAATGAATAGCCTAGCAAGAGCAACAGTGGAAGGGGAAGCCCTTGATCCTGCCAAGACTGAACCCCCAGTGAATGTGATTGTTGGGGGAGGGCAGTAATGGGGGGAGGATGGGGAGGGGAACAACCATAGAGAAGGGGAGTAGTGAGGGGTTAGAGGGATGTTGGCCCAGAATCTGAGATCGGGAATAACAATCGAAATGTAAATAAGAAACACTCAAGTTAATAAAGATGAAAAAAAAGAAATGTTAATAAAAACAACACTATATATGTATATGTATGTATGTATGTATGTATGTATTTTATAGATGTATTTTGAAATAAGTATATAAAGTAATCTTTCCCTACAAAACAATCAATTAAAAAAAAGGATTGAAAGATCCTGAAGGGGCTTGAGACCTCATATGAACATCAATGCCAACCAATCGGAGCTTTCCGTGGCTAAGCCACTACCCAAAGACTATATATGAACTGACCTTGGGCTCCAACCTCATAGGTAGCAATGAATAGCCTAGTAAGGGCACCAGTGGAAGGGGAAGCCCTTCGTCCTGCCAAGTCTGATCCTCCAGTGAAAGTGATTATTGTGGGGAGGGTAGTAATTGTGGGAGGATGGGGAGGGGAACACCTATAGAGAAGGGGAGGGGAAGGGGTTTGGGTATGTTGGCCTGCAAACCGGTAAAGGGAATAACAATCAAAATGTAAATAAGAAATACCCAAATTAATAAAAATTAAAAAAATAAGAAAGAAAGGAGATTTTGGACACTTTTCTCGATCTGTCATTAGCACCCAACACATGATGCCTGAAAATCTTCTTTGATTCCTTGGATGCTCTCCTGCCACTACTGGAGACCAAATTTGAAGGGAACGTTTTCTGCGAAGTTCCATGTTCTTCTGCCTGGAATGTAAAACCAGTTCTCCTACACACAAATTGCCTTATCAATAGGATGACTACCGTCAGTTTGTTTGTATGAATCCACAAGATTTATAGATCTGTATGTGTTGCTCACATGCTAGGTCAAGGAGAAGCCTGTTCCTCCAGGCATCCTTTCTTTGTTTATTCTATTAGCAACTATATTTATGGATTGTTGTTAAGCAACAAGGAGTAGCATTGGAAGGCTGAAGATTGTGGCTATGGTTATAGTCTCCCAAACCCTCAGAAAATGTTGTTATGGTAGTACCAAATGTAAGTGACTAAACTTGTCTGATAATAGATTACACTTCCATGTCAAGGGATTTCCTTATCATTTCCTGAATGAGTGCAATTAAAAAACTAAACAAATTGTATTTAAGTGGGTAACCAAAGCAGATAAATTTAAGGGGCATGCTACAGTAACATTTACAGAACTCTGGATAAATCTTACTGAATTCTTACTGAAATCAGAGGGATATGGGCATTACTTGTTCATGCCTGTAACTTCATCCTCCTGGAGAGAAAGCAGGTAGATTGCTGTATGTCTACGACCAGCATTGACTATGGTATGTTCTGGTGAGTCCCACATACTGGGTGGCATCCTGTCTCAAAAGAAACTAACTAAGTGACCTTGGAAAAGCTTCCAGTAATGAACAAATCCACGTGAGTTTTCTTGAATGATTGACATTTTTCAAATAAAGACCCGATAAGGAGCAATTTGTATAGGACCCATGAATTGTGTGCTCTTAATTGTGTTGTGTTTTTATAACCTCAGTTGTTTCTTTTGGAGAAAGTCATACCTGAGACCACATTTATATCAATTTCACCCCTGGCTCTCCTGTGAGACTGCTCCAGTAATTCCTCTCAGATCTTTCTTGAATTGAATAACTCTTCTTGTGTGATTGGGGTAGTTAAACAGTCACACATGTTTCCCCTTCAGGAGCACACAAAGACACAAAGTCCTATTCCCACAATCCCTCTGAAAATGTTACATATTGCTCTAAAACGTATAGGTATAGGGCTTACCAGGTGAGTTTGAGTAGCTCATAATGATGCTAATTTTGCAAAGCATTGATTCTCCTTCTCTTTTCACCCACATAAAGTATGTAACTCTTTTTCTAAGGTAATAAGCGCTCATGAAATTTCCCCTATCAACATTGGCACATTGAGTGTTGTGACCATAATGAATTATTTGTTTACACAAATATAGTGTTGAGATTTCTTTGGATGCAGTGTCCTGGTCATGTGTAGAGGATATTACACCCTTGTGCTTATTCTGATCTTTTGTCTTTTCCAATGTCCACACTTGCTTGGCTGTGGTGTTTCCTGACCAATGGATGTAGGATTTTCCTTCATAGATAGAACAGTTGGAGTAAAGGGAAATAAATGCTGTGCTTTTCCTCAATTTTCTTAGGCTATGTTTTCTACCAAACTCTTTCCTTAATGCACAGCTCTGAGAATTCATTCTTGGGTGTCATCTTTTAGTTAGAGGATACTCAACTAATACCCAGCAAGGTTACCTGGTGGACCTCAAGAGTTTCCATGCAAGATTTGAAGCCAACAACATCTTGCTTTTTGTGGATTCCATTTCAAAATATGGAGACAAATTCCTTCAGTATGAGCTGAGGCTATTGGTTGATGCATTCTATTCTTTCCTTCTATAACAGAAAGCATGAAGTGCCAATCCCTATAAGCCCAACCAGTGCTGTGAAACCGACTGTTTTCCATAACACTCCTTCTCTACTCTTTTTCTACACAGAACAGAGCAATATTTTGTTGAGAATAACTCAGAGATGATCACCATAGATAGCAGGTTTTCATCTAACATATGTCATGTGATTGTAGGAACCTGTGTTCCTCAATATTGCTTAATTATCTTGGAAACTTGTATCCTGGACTTTTGAACTAAAGTTAAAAATGCTGCCTTGTAAAAGTATTTGTAAGAATATATAATTCCCAAAACTACTTTGGGTAAAAAGTAGTCTCAGATAACTGAGACCTGCCATAAATTCATATGGTAAATTGTCTCTGAAACAGCCATGAATTCCACATATAAATAAAATGTGTCCCTGACATGACAGTTTTTTTCCTTTAAAACCGCCAAACTATCCTTGCCTATGAAAACTTGTAAGCTGGAAGTTGAGGATGCTTATTGCCATCCTGCCTGGGCCAGCAGCCCAACTGACTTTTATATTCATGAGTAAGACTCCTTATAATATATGACGGAATCTCAGGTACCCTGTAACACCTGTACATGGGAAAAGGATCTGCGTATATTTTAGCTATAGAATAACTGTTCACCCTGAGAGGGCCCTGAGTTCCATGCCCAGCAACCCAGAATGAAGTCAAATTACTGCATCAGTAATGACTGTGGATGTAGACCCCACATGTAATCAGGTCTGAGGATGCTGTGAGATGCTCCTCTTCTCAGTGAAGCATCACATCCAGCAGCATCTAAGTAAATCAGATACATTCTTCTCATCAAAATCTCCTAGTGTAGGGTCTCAAGAGATCCTCTCTTTGTTTCTGTCCAATTCTCTTTGATTCTTCTTCAATCTGCTTATTTGGATGTGTTCTCAAAGAGTTCTTCCCATAGATGAGCTATCTTTTCCTGCTACACAGTCATTTTGTCTTCAACTGAATATCACGGAGATCAGACAGCACTAGTTGTAGGGTTCATCATGGTATTTGCCCAAAGTTTTCCCTGTTACTTAAACATTACTCTGAGAAACTCTCTGTTTTATTTCTGATCATTGGTTCTGAAAACTCATGTTGATGAGTAGGAGGGGGTGATTCATGGCTTCCTTGTTTGAATGAGTCCAACATAATAGTATATCCACAGTTCATATGGGTCTCAGAACTCTGAATTATTAAACTATGCCTAACCTCACACACAGGAGAGTCTCTATTTAAAACAAAATTTCCTTGTTGTTGGATATATCTCTTCTTCACTACAGTTTTATGAATGTAGATGTCCTATTTTTGCAAATGGGAAATAGTGGTTTTTGAGAGACTAATTTCTATTTATGTAAGTATTTTAGAAAACTTTTATACAAGATGCATTATTTCACAAACCTTCAATCTTTCTCATATACTAGCAAGTTAAGGAACAGATTCTAACAAATAGAGTGAGAGACCTTGGAACACTCAGTCCTAAATGGGATCTCAGTATCAGATGCTAACTCTGGGGCTCAGACCACCACAAGGAATGGGAGGTAGAAAAAAGGGTAGTGGCAGAGGGAATGGTATGCACCAGGAGCAGAAGGCCCTTTAAATCAACCTGAACAAAGCTAATGTGAGCCTAGAGAGACTGAACCATTTTCCCCAGGGCATATACCAGTCTACACCAGGTACTCTGCCTAAATATTGAATGTGCTTTCATCAGACTACTGAGTACCAGGTGAATGATAAATGGCTCCCTGCTTGTTGTCTTCTCTTTTTGTCATTTAGTTCTGTCTCACTTCAATGTAATGTTCTTTTTTCCTTTTATTTTATTTTGTCATATTTTCATTTTATCTATTAAAATCCTGTTCTTATTAAGAGACAGAAAGTGATTGGATCTGGATGGGATGGTGGTGTGGAAGAACTGAGTAGAACGGAGGGAGAGGGCTTCACAAACAATCAGGATACAGTTTGTGAGAAAAGAATATCATTTTCAATAAGAAATTTTAAAATGAACAGATTCTATACTTCAGCACCATTTATTTTGATGCTCTTTTTTATTTTGATGCTCTTTTTCATATCATTAAGTCTTTTTACTACCCCCCACAGTCCCTTCAGTGTGACACATTTTCCACCATGAATGTGATTTTTCTGTCTGAAGCATGGGAAAGAGAGTTCATGGGCTCCAGAGCACGTTGTACCTGGTTTCTTGTCAATGCAATCCTGATGACTGTCTCCATACCCTCTGGATTGCCAGAGTTTCTCAGTGAACTTTATTCTTATCTCCAGTATCTCATGTATTATTGTGTGAATGTTCCTTGGACATGGAGTTCATGCTCTCAGGTGTTCCTTAGTCAGGAATGAGGCAGTTGTGATTAATCTGTCCCTGTTTCTAAGTGTATTAGCTATGCTGCTAGCATTTGCAGCTGAACACATGACAACTGAGAATTGAAAGCATTTGAAACAGGACTGAGACTTGAACAGGCACTTGGGAAGAACAGTACAAGGGAAACTATCTGCTTCTTTGTACTGGACAGCATCTTTACACACCTTTGCTAAATGCATGGTATGGATGGTGACTTCTTACAGGGTACCTCTCCAGAGAAGGAGAGCTACCTACTCAGTGGAGAGTAACTTTCAGGGCTCTGGTCTGCACAGTTCATGTGTGCCTCATGGTGACCTGATAAAAGTGTTCTTGTTCCTCTGTGGGGCACCAGAATGCAAGGCTCTCTACTCTCCTACTTCACCCTATAGGGAGGGAGGACAATAGGAACAAAGTATATACTTTAGGGAGCCCTTTCTTCATGACAGGCCCTTCCTTTACATAAAGTCATTTTAATGAGCATCCTCTGTCCATCAAGAAGTAGACTAGGCCATGGACATCTTGCAAGGTTTAGTTTACTTGGTACATTTTTCTACAGAAATTAACTTTTAAGTTAGCGAATCAACATGCTCTGATGTCCCTTGCAATACCAGATAGTTTTTTCTGTTAAGAAAGCAGAGCAGGAGAGCAGGGCTGCTAGTGGTGAATGGTGGCTATACATTTTAAAGCAAAGAAACTTTGGAGATTAAAATTACATCATTTCCTCTGCCCTTGCTTCCCTTGAATCCTCACACTTTCTCCTCATTGCTGACTTTTATATTCATTTTTCCTTTATCCTTAACCTTTGTCATATTCACATGTGTTTACATAATCCTAAACACATACGTTCAACCTGTTCAGGTTCTATAAAATTACTTTCAGGAGTATGTTTTTAATGCTAATCTTTGGTATTGGATAACCAATTGGTGTTGATATTCTCATGGGAGACAGGGTCTCTGAGTCTTAGTATTCCTTAGTTTCCTGTAGTTCTTCATGCAGGCTTAAGTCTTCATATTCCCCTTGGCTGTCTGGAACACTGGACCTTCTCTGTGTTAGCACATCTATCTACTGGTGTCATCCTTGGTTAGGTCATGGTTTTCCGGTTATGTTGCTGAGACCTTGCGTCTATCTGCTGACATTCCTAGGTGACAGACTGTAACAGTTAATTCCCTAGTACTCTGACTCATAAAATATTTCTTTCCTCTCTTCCACAGTGATCCCTGAGACCAAGGTGCAGGAGATTTGTTGTCGATGTATCATATGGGACCTGGCTTCACAACTCTGCATGCTGATTGCTTATCATTTTCTGGATTCCTCTCTGGCTGTTACAAGGAGAAATTTCTTTCAGGGAGGTTTGAGGACTATACTTCCCTGTGGGTAGATAGGAAAATACTTAGGATGTAGTCGGGGGACTATGCTGGTTTATAGTATAATGTCAGTTGCAATGTGTCCCATAAGACTCATGACTTCACCAGGCTGTGTATACCTGGCTAGCTTTCCAGTACCAGGCAAGATTCCTCTTTGGGGCAGGGCTTAAATCTACTCTGAAGCTGTTGGTTAATGAAAATGTGTGTGTGTGTGTGTGTGTGTGTGTGTGTGTGTGTGTGTGTCAGTACTGTACCACTAAATTTATAATGACAGAGCCTACACTTGTGTTGTTCTTATTTTTGTATTTCTGATTCACTTTCTTGTCTGAGGCATGGTATCTTTTCTATAAAGCAATGCCTGTCCTCCATAGAGCCTCTTTAGAGCCTCTATAGAGCATGTAGGCTTAAACACACAGAGATCTGTGTGGCTCTTCATATGTGCACCACCATCACCTGGCCCCACATCATGCTATTTTAAATAAAATGTCTAGGGCCTGTCTCCTTGAGGACGTCCTACCTGAGCAGATAGTTGAAGATGGGGAGGGGGTTGGGATCAAAAGTTGTTTGGAGTAAGAGTAGTTATGGAAAGAATGTGTACAGGAGAAATAATAGAGATTCACAGTCTGTGGCCGAGCATCCAAGATGCAGGATTCATTTCAGGATGTCCCTGAAATGTTGGGAAGACAAGTAATTATGGAAGCACTTTCAACCAGATTGTAAATGCTCATAGATACAAGGAAATCTGGAAAAGTTTGAAAAATTGTGTGGACTCCATGTGCTTTGTTAGATTTAGAGATTTGGGGGTACATGTGTAAATGCTTTTAATGATCTGTGATGGTTTGTATATACTTGGGACAGAAAGTGGAATTATTTAAAGGTGTATCCTTTTGGAGCAAGTGTGTCACTGTGGGCTTTAATTTCCTACTCCTAGATGACTGTGAGTATTCTTCTAGCTGGCTTCAGATGAAGATACAGAACTCTCAGCTCCTCGTGCATCATGCATGATGCCTACCTGTGAAAGACCCCAGCTTAACAGCAGTAACGCCATTTTGCAAGGTTGTACTTAAGATGACTGGTTCAGGGAAAGGTTAGAACACTGAGTACACAGCGGCTGCCAAGCAGGATGTGTTTGGTTGAAGGCCTGGCAACAGGACGACTTCGGTTAAGCACCTGACAATGAAAAAAAAGCCCCGGGAGAGGTCCCACACCCTGGTGGGGGGCCGAGTCAGTCGTTATGTTCCAAGAAGGTAGCTAAGAAACTTGCCCCCGGGCTGAACCCTTGGGGGGCCGAGTCAGCCGTTATGTTTCAGGAAGGTAGCTAGGAAACTTGCCCCCGGGCTAAACCCTTGCCATATTAGAATCCACCAATTATATCCCTGTAACCATGCATCTGCTTCTGTATGCTTGCTTCTGCTCCCCAAAATCCTATAAAAAGCCCATCCTTGGTTCCGTGGGGCGCGCCAGTCCCCCGAGTGACTGAAGCGCCCGCAGGTGCCTGTGCCTGTGTATCCCGACAATAAACCAAATCCTCTTGCTGATTGCATCCCGTGGTGTCTCGGTCTGGTCTTTAGAGTTGGAGGGTCTCCATCCCGAGGGAAAGTTCTACCTGAGAGCTTTTCACCTGGATGCTACCATGTTCCCACATTGGTGGTAATAGTCGGAAACTTTGAACCTGTAAGCCAGACCCTAAGACAGGATTCATAAAACAACATATGTTAGGCACTGAGAATCAAAGGTGATATAGCTTGTTGTTCTGATCTCTTTTGTTCACAAGTCAAAAATCACTTGCTATATCTGATTTTCCAAAAGCACAGTTAGAGAACAGACCACCCAGCTACCCACCATGAGTGGCTTTCTCTTTTGCACTTTTTCTTAGTGTATATTACTCATACAAAGGGAGGCTTAAATCATGATATTTCTGTGTGTATACAAACTATGCTTATTCACCCCCTAATACTCTGTTACCCTTCCCCAATTCTTTCCATGGCCTGGCGTACATCCCCTGTTTTTCTTGCTTTAATTTTCTGTGCATTTTTATTGACTGTCTTACTTTTCTTTTTTATGGCATTTACATATGTGATATTTGACTTTCCAAATCTGGCCTTTTTCACATAAAATCCACCCTCTTCCATCAAAAGATATAGTTCTGTCCTTCTTTGCAGCCATACAAAACTACATTCTGTAACCTCATCAATTTCTATTATCAATTAGTCCATTGACTGGCACCTGGACTGAATCCATTACTTGGGTTCTGTTGCTAGAATGGATAGTTGCATTATAGCCACAAGTGTTATGTTGGGACTATTTGGAAGTTCTATTTTGAATGTTTAACATTTCTACACAGCTACTTTCTTAATGGCAAGGCCAAGGTGACACAGGCTTTAATTCCAGCAATTGGGAGGCAGATGTAGGCAGATCTTTCAGTTTAAGGTTATTCTTGTCTAAAGAGGGAGGGCAGGAGATCCAACATAGCCATAACTGTAGTGCCATATTGGATTTGGGCCTGGCCGCTTTGTAACTGCATGGCCACAGTTAAGAAGTCATGGGATTGTTGGACAGAGGCCTCTCCCATGTATTTACGGCACAGGAAGAAAAGACCAAGTAGTAAATACCCAGTGTCTCCACTGCATGACCTCTGCTGAGCCCGGCTGATGCATGTGGAACCGACACACCTGGACCACACCTGGACCACACCTGGGTGGTGGTCAATTTACTTCTGCCTTTTACTTCCTCAGCCTTTATCCTTGAGATTTAGGCTGGTCTTCTGGGATTTCTCCCTAATTAATTCAGGTCTCCTAGTCGGTCTTTTGTTACTGAAGTCACGAGCCAGGTAGTCACGGGCCAGGGTTTCCCACTATGCTTCCCAGATATTTTCTACCTGGAGACTTGGGTATATAAGTGGTGAATAAAGCTACAGGACTCTCTCACTCTTTTTCCTCACCTCACTCTTCCTTCTGCTCTTCCACTCTTTCTCTCTCTCTCTCTCTTCCTCTCCTGGCTTGACACGATAACCTGTGTGTGTGTATGTGTGTTTCTTTCATCCTGTAGGGTTTCGCCCGATTCTCGGTACCGTGTCGGTGCTGGCGCCGACAAATGGAGGTCCCACCGAGATTGGAGAAGAAAGGGGGTACCACCTACGGGACGTCCCTGGAGCCCGGCCGGCATAGGAGAAGGGACGGATTGGAGGTAAGATGGGCCAGAAAAGGCCTGGATGATTTGGGCTAGCCTGAGTAAAACTTGTCATAAAAAAGGGACAAGGTAATGGCAAAGTGTTTTTGCATATGCGTTCTATTAGAGTTATATTTTAGTCTTTGGACCCTGACTAGAGATAGTTTACACCCTAGACATGAGAGAGAACGGGTTTGGGAAAAAGTCCTCCCGGACTCTGGGCAGATGCTTTGGAGAAAGAGAAAAATCTTTTCAGAGCTCTCCTACGAACAGAGGGAATGCAGGAGGCGTCCTGCCTCTCTGCTGGCTCCTATTGGAGAAATGCTTATTTCTGGTTCTGGGTTCCATAGGTAGGATATGTGGGTCCCTTCGGTGGGACACCGTCTAGTTTTTTCCCTTTATGTCTATTGTCTGTCCTTGGTGCACCAAGCTGTCCATGTCTGTCAGTTTATGTCTGTGGTTTTTGTTTCTCATTGTTTAAATGTTTTATGTTTCATGTTCAAAAGGAAAAATGGTAAAAACTTTATCTGTCAATCGTTCACATCTTGATTTGGTTTTAACTCGTTTCAAAAAGGAACAAATGAATAAAAAGCAGTTTCAATTGGCCTTTGGAGCCCTGCACCTGTAGCTTGGAGCATCGGTCAGCTGGAGAAGCTGCCCGGGGGCTGAGCATCTCCACGAGCTGATCTTAAAGGCGCCAGTAGCTCCTCAGCTTCTTTGGTACAGGAGCTGATGGCTGTTTCTCTTAGAAAAATCCCTGACTTATTATTAGACTTAGCAGGTGACAAGATGCTTCTCTTAAAATCATAGCTAGAAAAGTAAAAATGGTGCTTGGTCTAAATATTAAAGATAGGTTAGCCACTTCAATTTTGTTTCTGATTGGTTTTAAATGTATAAATATGCTCTACATGCCTTGGTTATGGACTATTGGCTTTCAAGTTATTGGATATGGTTAAAAGGGTATAATATTGGTATCAGAAAGTTGACATAAAGCTGGTAATTTGGATGGAGTCCTTCTAGACAACATGCGACATGAGCCAACCTAGGGAAATCAGTCTAAATTGAGATAATATTTTTATGGAACTCTTATTCTAGAAACCAGGCTTCTAAAAGAATTTAGGGCAATGTCTCTTTGTTGAGGTATTGGAGACCGCACCATCGTGAGTTCATATGTAGGAATTGGTAGTCAAACTTTGTAGCATGAAGGATAGACTCTTTGGAGACTGGATTTTGGAGACTAGTTTGTTAGAGGTTAAGTTTTGCTTTCCATAGTTGTGGTTTGCCCTGAAGTTATCTGTATTTTAATGCTAATTCCATTGCCCCAAGGACAGTTGCCTAGTCACTACTCAGAACTCAGGTGACCTTGTGGTTGTGCTCTGGTGTTACAAGGAGAATGTAAGGATTGTGATTAAGGATTGCCAGTGTTGCATTGACTAACTCAAACTTATTTATAATTAAGAAAAAATCAAACAGGTAGAGATTGTTACAAGATTTATGAAGGATTGATGAGGTTTTAGAACTTGTGAGAGCATTACAGCTTGTTTGCTTACTCCAACTGCCATTTCAAGATAGATTTAGAGGATTGTTTTTATGCAGTTTGTTTACATCCTGGCGATTGTGAGTTTTTATTTTGTGAGCTTGCTTATAATTTTAGAGAGCCCATGAAGTGATATCATTAAAAATTTTTACAAAAGAGTGGCTACTAGCCTTATATTATGTAATTTTTTTGCTTCTTCAATGTAAGAAGTTAGAACTTTGAATCTTTCAGTGTATATGGAAATTTTTACTACAAACCTTTGCTCTCAAAATGAGCTTTAACATTTGGGGAGTAACTATTGCTCCAGAGAAGATTCAATATTCATTTTTAATATTTAAAACTAATTTTAAGCTTCTAAGGATATGTTAATTGCCAAAGTTCCTCACCTTACCAGAGGACTTAACTTTGTTATCCTCATTGGAGATAAAGCTTTTGTCATTAGTACAAAATTGTAGGCTAGAGTCATGGAAGGATTTTAAAAAGAAACCTGGTGAAACATACCTTATTCCAAACAGCAATCAAATTGGTTATTACAAAATACTGATATTTGGCCTATTACATATACAAATTTCAGGCAAAATTGATAATTTTACTCCTTGCATGCTTTTGTATTTCCTGTACATTTGTGCATGCAACCCATAGAAAATGGGCTTAGTGTATTTATAGGTGGTTCATCTAATGAAAAGGCTACATGTATGATTGGATCACTTGTTTATTCTCTTGAGTTTCCCCTGCTTCAGCACAGACTATTAAATTACGTGCTGTAGACACTGTTTTTAAATGTTAAAAATCAAGCTTTCAATTCATACACTGATAGCCAATGTGTGGCTTGTGGTTTTACAATTGATTAAAAGTTTTTGGTTTTTTTTTTTTTTTAGATACTACTAGCCCTCAAATTTTCCAATTGCTTAATGCTTTATTAGAGGCAAGTTTTCTACATGAAATCAGTGAGTGATTTCAGTATAATTGTCCGACAACTCACTGTCCTTTCAGTGCTCTGGCTCAGACAACTAAACAAAACCATAGACCCAGCTCTTTGAAAATGGTAATGGAGTTGATACACACCCTCACGAAAAGAGGAAGACTCCATTTGCTTACTTTCAATGCCCAGCCTCACCCTGCCAACTCAGGGATTTCTAAATAAGGCTAAATCTGGACCTTGTTTACAGGATTTGACATTTCTAATTAATGCTTATGTTTAGGCAAATAAAGCTGGTGAGGGGCTGGAGAGATGGCTTAGTGGTTAAGAGCACTAAGTACTGTTTTTTTATAGGCCATTTAAGAACTCAAACTGGATTGCCTGGACCCCTTCGCAAGGGAGGACAATAATACCAGGAAGATTATAGGCCTTACATAAGAGCAATTAGTCAAAAAATCTCATTCTTTATATATCCAAAACAATAATGCTGGAGACAATAATTTGGTATACAAGTCAATTTATAAATACAAGTGCTCATGAAAGACCCCAGCTTAGCAGCAGTAACGCCATTTTGCAAGGCTGTACTTAAGATGACTGGTTCAGGGAAAGGTTAGAACACTGAGTACACAGCGGCTGCCAAGCAGGATGTGTTTGGTTGAAGGCCTGGCAACAGGACGACTTCGGTTGAGCACCTGACAATGAAAAAAGCCCCGGGAGAGGTCCCACACCCCGGTGGGGGGCCGAGTCAGTCGTTATGTTCCAAGAAGGTAGCTAAGAAACTTGCCCCCGGGCTGAACCCTTGCCATATTAGAATCCACCAATTATATCCCTGTAACCATGCATCTGCTTCTGTATGCTTGCTTCTGCTCCCCAAAATCCTATAAAAGCCCATCCTTGGTTCCGTGGGGCACGCCAGTCCCCCGAGTGACTGAAGCGCCCGCAGGTGCCTGTGCCTGTGTATCCCGACAATAAACCAAATCCTCTTGCTGATTGCATCCTGTGGTGTCTCGGTCTGGTCTTTGGAGTTGGAGGGTCTCCACCCCGAGGGAAAGTTCTCCCTGAGAGCTTTTCATTTGGTGTGTTGGCCGGGAAAGGAGATCCTCCACCCAGGGACCACCGACCACCCACTGGGAGGTAAGCCAGCCGGCGTCTGTCTGTCTGTCTGATTTTGTCTCGTTCTGCCTTATTCTGTCTGTTCTGTGAGCGCTCAGCCAGGTCTGTTCTGTGAGCGCTCAGCCAGGTTCTGTGAGCGCTCAGCCAGGTTGTTTGGAATTTGGGCGGGACGAAGAAGGAGCTGACGAGCTCCGACTTCTCGCCCCGCAGCCCTGGAAGACGTTCCAAGGGTGTTAGGGGCCCGACTTTTCGGGGCCCAATCTGGGAGAGGAGAAAGATCCAGACTAACGGCACCTCTGTCTGTATTTTTGGCTTTCAGAGGGCCCCGGACCTTTGCCACCTCCATCTGACTTTTTGCTTTCAGTTTGGTACCAAAGCCGTGCAGCACGCCTGTCTGTTGTTTGTTTGACTGTTGGTGTTGTTTGTTTTCTCTGTGTTCTAATCTTCCTTAGAACTAACATGGGACAGTCCCTAACAATGCCCCTAAGTCTCACTCTTGATCATTAGAAAGACGTCCACGACCGGGCACAACCAGTCCGTCGAGGTTAAAAAAGGAAAATGGCAGACTCTCTGCACATCCGAGTGGCCCACCTTCGGAGCCGGATGGCCAGTGAATGGCACATTTAATAAGATCATTATTTTACAGGTTAAAGATCGGGTCGTCCACGGACATCCTGACCAGGTTCCTTATATTATCACTTGGGAGAGTCTCGCCTTAAACCCCCCCCCCCTGGGCGGAACCCTTCGTGGACCCGAATTGGCCTCCCCTCAACCCCCAGCCTGTCCCCTCGGCCCCGCCCGGTCCGCCGGCCACGTCTTCCTCTCTCTACCTTTGTGAAATCAGAGCCTTCTAAAAAACCTGTCCTCCCGGCAGACCCAAACTCCCCTCTCATAGATCTTCTCTCTGACAGGCCCGGCTGAAACGGAGGAGGCAGAGCCGCCGGCCAGATCAGTTGCCGGGCCACAGTCTGATAAGGGTTTCTCCCCTGTCGCAGGGAGATTGCGCAATAAGCGCGAGGTGATGCCAGATACAACCTCCCAGGCTTTTCCACTTAGACAGGGAACCGGTGGCCAGACCCAATACTGGCCGTTTTCAGCAGCTGACATTTACAATTGGAAACAACACAACCCTTCTTTCTCCAAAGATCCGGTGGCACTCACCGACCTAATAGAATCTGTTTTACTTACCCACCAGCCTACTTGGGATGACTGCCAACAGCTCTTACAGGCCCTCTTAACCTCAGAAAAAAAACAAAGAGTGTTCCTAGAGGCCAGAAAGCATGTTCTGGGAGATGATGGGCGTCCCACCCAGCTGCCTGAGGACCAAACTGGGATTTTAATACAGCTGAAGGTAAGGGACACCTACGCCTTTATCGCCAGTTGCTTCTAGCGGGTCTCCGAGGGGCTATATGACGCCCTACTAATTTGGCTCAGGTAAAACAGGTATTACAGGAAGCAGGGGAAACTCCCTCCGCCTTTCTAGAGAGACTTAAGGAGGCCTACCGTATGTACACTCCCTATGACCCAGATGACCCAGGACAAATGACGAGTGTCTCTATGTCCTTCATCTGGCAGGCTGCTCCAGATATCAGGACTAAGTTACAGAGGTTAGAAAATTTGCAGGGCTATACATTACAGGATTTACTTAAAGAAGCTGAAAAGATTTTTAATAAGAGAGAGAATTGAGTCGAATCTTGGCCGCCGTAGTTCAGGGCCAAGAAAGGAAGGGAGATAGGGGGGAGCTCGAAAGGGGCTGAAGCTGGATAAAGATCAATGTGCCTATTACAAAGAGAAAGGGCACTGGGCCAGAGAGTGCCCCAAGAAGCCTGGCGGACCCCGAAAGCCTCGACCACGAACCTCCCTTTTGGCTCTAGATAAAGATTAGGGAGGTCAGGGCCAGGAGCCCCCCCCTGAGCCCAGGGTAACGCTTAAAGTTGGGGGGCAGCCGGTTACTTTCCTGGTAGACACAGGAGCCCAGCATTCAGTCCTCACCCGAGCTTCAGGACAACTCAGCGACCGGACGGCCTGGGTACAAAGAGCTACTGGTGAGAAACAATACCGATGGACTACGGACCGCCGGGTTCAGCTGGCTACCGGTAAGGTGACCCATTCCTTCTTACATGTTCCAGACTGCCCGTACCCCCTGCTGGGCCGTGACCTGCTCACCAAACTAAAAGCACAAATTCATTTTGAGGAAGGAGGGGCCCAAATAACTGGCCCCCACGGAACTCCCCTTCAAGTTCTAACCCTACAATTAGAGGATGAATATAGACTATATGAACCGGGACAGGACAAGCCACAATCCCTAGAAATAGGCACTTGGGTCACGAATTTTCCACTGGCTTGGGCAGAGACTGGTGGGATGGGGTTGGCGCTCCAACAGCCCCCCTTAATTATACAGTTAAAGGCCACTGCAACTCCAGTCT
Source organism: Rattus norvegicus (assembly GCF_021556685.1). Taxonomy (NCBI): domain Eukaryota; kingdom Metazoa; phylum Chordata; class Mammalia; order Rodentia; family Muridae; genus Rattus; species Rattus norvegicus. Next base: position 26,003,252 of record NC_141554.1, read on the forward strand.
CCATAAAACAATACCCTCTGTCACATGAAGCTTATCAAGGCATAAGGCCTCACATTACGAGGCTTCTGGATCAAGGCATCCTAGTTCCCTGCCGGTCGCCTTGGAATACGCCTCTTCTGCCTGTAAAGAAACCCGGCACTGGAGATTATAGGCCAGTACAAGACTTGAGAGAGGTCAACAAGAGGGTAGAAGATATTCATCCGACTGTTCCAAACCCTTACAATCTGCTCAGTACACTGCCCCCTACACATACTTGGTATACGGTTTTGGACCTGAAAGATGCCTTCTTTTGCCTCCGGCTGAGCCCGAAAAGCCAACCCTTATTTGCCTTTGAGTGGAAAGACCCTGAAGTAGGGCTTTCAGGACAATTAACTTGGACAAGACTGCCTCAAGGGTTTAAAAACAGCCCAACGCTCTTTGATGAGGCCTTACATCGGGACTTAGCTGACTTTAGGGTTCAGCATCCCACCCTCATACTCCTGCAATATGTAGATGACCTCCTCCTAGCGGCCACTTCTGAAACTGCATGCCAACGGGGAACTGAATCCCTCTTACAGACTTTGGGACAATTGGGCTACCGAGCCTCTGCCAAAAAGGCTCAAATTTGCCAGACCCAGGTTACTTATTTAGGCTACCAGCTACGGGATGGACAGCGATGGCTGACCCCGGCCAGGAGACAGACTGTGGCCGGCATCCCTGCCCCCAAGAATGGCCGACAGCTACGAGAGTTCTTGGGGACAGCGGGATTCTGCCGCCTCTGGATTCCTGGGTTTGCTGAAATGGCAGCCCCTTTGTACCCCCTCACTAAACCGGGGGTGCTCTTCCAGTGGGGACCAGAGCAGCAAAAAGCATTTGAAAACATCAAACAGGCCTTATTGTCCTCCCCTGCCTTGGGTCTCCCTGATATTACCAAACCTTTTGAACTGTTCATCGATGAGAAACAGGGGTATGCTAAAGGGGTCCTAACACAAAGGTTGGGACCCTGGAAACGCCCTGTAGCCTACTTGTCTAAGAAATTGGACCCTGTGGCCTCCGGCTGGCCACCGTGCCTAAGGATGGTGGCTGCTATTGCTGTCCTGATCAAGGATGCTGGAAAATTGACTTTGGGACAGCCACTCACCATCCTAGCACCCCACACAGTGGAGGCCTTGGTAAAGCAGCCCCCAGACCGCTGGCTCTCTAATTCCCGCATGACCCACTACCAAGCCTTGTTACTGGATGCAGAACGGGTTCAGTTTGGGCCCGTAGTCGCCCTCAATCCTGCCACTTTGCTTCCTCTACCAGAGGAGGCAGAACAACATGACTGCCTACAAATCCTCGCAGAAGTACATGGAACCAGGCCGGACCTATCGGACCAGCCTCTTCAGAATGCTGACCACACATGGTACACGGATGACAACAGCTTCTTGGCAGAGGGAGAGCGAAAGGCTAGAGCTGCGGTCACTACGGAGGACAAAGTGATTTGGGCGAAAGCCCTGCCTCTTAGTACCTCCGCACAACGGGCTGAACTCATCGCCTTGACTCAGGCGCTCAAGATGACAAAAGGTAAGAGGCTAAATATATATATACAGACAGCCGTTATGCCTTTGCCACGGCACACATCCACGGGGAGATCTACCGGAGGCGGGGGCTGCTCACATCTGAGGGTAAAGATATGGCTAAAATTCTGGCCCTCTTAGAAGCCCTATTCTTGCCCAAAAGACTGAGTATTATACATTGTCCAGGACACCAGAAAGGACACAACCCAGAGGCACGAAGAAACCGGCTGGCCGATGCCACGGCGCGAGAAGCGGCCATGAACAAACAAATCTTGTCCTTAAATAGCCCAGACCAACCCACGTCCCCACCAGTGGGACAAACCAGTTGGGTTTATGCCCATGAGGACATAGAGCTCCTAAAAAAAATGGGGGCCATCTACCACCCTCAACTAAAACAGTGGGTCTACAAAGGACTTTTAAATTGATCTCCTTTTTACATAAATTAACCCATTTGGGGTTTAAGAAGATAAAAACCTTACTAGATCGGGAAGAGATAAATCTGTGTTTTTTGAATCGGGACAAAGCGATACAAAAGGTGACTGAGAGTTGCAAAGTGTGCGCTCAGGTTAACCCGGGAAGGACCAGGATTGGACAAGGAGTTCGTCCTAGGGGACACCGTCCCGGCATCCATTGGGAAATTGATTTTACTGAAATTAAACCAGGTATGTATGGATACAAGTATCTCCTAGTGTTTGTAGACACCTTCTCAGGATGGGTCGAAGCCTTCCCCACAAAGCACGAGACTGCAAAAATGGTCACCAAGAAGCTCCTAGAGGAAATCTTTCCCAGGTATGGCATGCCTCAAGCATTGGGGTCGGACAACGGGCCCGCTTTCGTCTCCCACGTAAGTCAGTTGGTGGCCAAATTGCTGGGGATTGATTGGAAATTACATTGTGCCTATAGACCCCAGAGTTCAGGTCAGGTAGAACACATAAATAGAACAATTAAGGAGACTTTATCCAAACTTACACTTGCAACTGGCTCAAAGGATTGGGTGGCCCTCCTTCCCCTAGTTCTATATCGGGCCCGGAATACCCTGGGCCCCCATGGTCTAACTCCTTTTGAAATAATATATAGAGCACCACCCCCATTTGTCCATTTCTTTGATTCAAACATTGCTGATTTTGCTGACAGCCCTTCTCTGAGGGCCCATTTACAGGCCCTACAGATTGTGCAGAGAGATGTCTGGAGACCTTTGGCCGCTGCTTACCAGGACAAGCTTGAACATCCGGTGGTGCCACACCCGTTCCAGATTGGAGACACCGTGTGGGTGCGCAGACACCAGACCAAGAATCTCGAGCCACGGTGGAAAGGACCCTACACCGTCCTCCCGACTACCCCGACCGCCCTAAAGGTAGACGGAGTCGCGGCTTAGATCCACGCACCACACGTCAAGGCAGTCCGGTCTGAGGAATTGACTAATCACAACACTACACCCCAGACATGGAGAGTTCAGCGCACTCCAAACCCCTTAAAGTTAAAACTCCTACGTGGCTCCTCCTAGTCCTTTTGTGGCCTAGAGTCAGTGGGGGAATAAGCCCCCACCAGACAGAAATTTCTTGACCAAGTCGAGTGAAAGATTTCACTCAAAGTTAGTAAAAAAAAAATGGGGGAATGAAAGACCCCAGCTTAGCAGCAGTAACGCCATTTTGCAAGGCTGTACTTAAGATGACTGGTTCAGGGAAAGGTTAGAACACTGAGTACACAGCGGCTGCCAAGCAGGATGTGTTTGGTTGAAGGCCTGGCAACAGGACGACTTCGGTTAAGCACCTGACAATGAAAAAAAGCCCCGGGAGAGGTCCCACACCCTGGTGGGGGGCCGAGTCAGTCGTTATGTTCCAAGAAGGTAGCTAAGAAACTTGCCCCCGGGCTGAACCCTTGGGGGGCCGAGTCAGCCGTTATGTTTCAGGAAGGTAGCTAGGAAACTTGCCCCCAGGCTAAACCCTTGCCATATTAGAATCCACCAATTATATCCCTGTAACCATGCATCTGCTTCTGTATGCTTGCTTCTGCTCCCCAAAATCCTATAAAAGCCCATCCTTGGTTCCATGGGGCGCGCCAGTCCCCCGAGTGACTGAAGCGCCCGCAGGTGCCTGTGCCTGTGTATCCCGACAATAAACCAAATCCTCTTGCTGATTGCATCCTGTGGTGTCTCGGTCTGGTCTTTGGAGTTGGAGGGTCTCCACCCCGAGGGAAAGTTCTCCCTGAGAGCTTTTCACTCAGTGTCCTCAATTTAATCCTCGAGGACTTATCTTAATAAATAATATTTTAACAAAATCTTAATAAATAAAAAGGGGGAGTTATATCCCTGTATGCTATGTATGCTATACAATTATTTAATAATAGACTTTTTATTTCAATTTTAAAATTTGGATGCCAAGGAACTCTGAGTGTTTATGGCACCCTACAACTAGGCATACTTCTGCCTAGGTGAAATAGAAAGACCCACATATTGGCATGATCCTGTCCAGGTATTTTATATGGGGAAGAGGGAATGTTTGTGTTTTTTTTCTACAGGATGCTGCAGGAGTGTGCCAGCTGCCTGAGTGTCTGGTGAGACATGCTGATCCTGGGAGCATGAAGATTCAGCTCTCCTGGTTCGGGTCCCTGGAGTCATTCCTCTGCCCTGAGAGGAAGATGGAGGATTCCCCCTCATCTTTTGTCATCACAGAAATTCTGGCGTTGCTGCAGTCATTGTGTCCTGTCCCATCGCGGCCTGCGCTCCGACCCTCTGTCCACTGCTGCTTGCTGGAAGCTGCTGTGGACTGGGGAACTCTGCCCTGGTTTTGCAGATCTCAGACATGGTTCCACTGCCTGCTGGTTGCTCCAGAGAAGAATGACTGATCCTGAACTGTCCTGGGAAATACCTTGGCATTTTCACTGCTATTGTAGCAGCCATTACTGCTGCAGCCATTGTGTCTGCAGTGTCTGGAGTTACCCTCCCCCAATCTATTGTTAGGCAAGCACAGTGGGTGAACTTTCTGGAGTAGTTGCTAACAATTGGGAATTCTAAATTTTATTATAGGAGCGGCTTGACTACGGCCCTTGGTGGTAGCAGCTGAGGAGAACCAGATGAGGTGCCCACTACTTATCGGGAGAGGCTCAATTTCCACAATCTCTTAAATTAATGCCTTCTGGCCCCTGCTCCTTCACCCCTGGGCTCAAGTAAGAGGAATGAGAAGATGACCTGATGTAGCTATTCTCAGCGACGGGCAACTTCCTCTGACCCTTGACCAATCTACATATGGAGCCTTGAGGGCGACAAGGTAGTCCTATGACAGAGAGGCTGGGGTCTGAGAGGTCGATCCTAAGACAGAGTTAGCTACACCCCGTTTAAACGTACAGGCCGGTCAAATGCTCCTCTGCCCAGTTTCTCCCCCAATAAACACACACGTATAGCCCAGAACGGTGTGTTACAGCATAAGTTCATTCCTAGCCATTGGGGTGCAGTCCGAACTGCAAGAGTGGCTCGCCATGGCCGAGCTGGGCACTCTGTGAGGCATGTCTGATCTCTCTGACCACTACTTCCACCTAATGGTCTTTTATAAAAGAATAACGGGGGACATGTAGTGCCATATTGGATTTGGGCCTGGCCGCTTTGTAACTGCATGGCCATAGTTAAGAAGTCATGGGATTGTTGGACAGAGGCCTCTCCCATGTATTTACGGCACAGGAAGAAAAGACCAAGTAGTAAATACCCAGTGTCTCCACTGCATGACCTCTGCTGAGCCCGGCTGATGCATGTGGAACCGACACACCTGGACCACACCTGGACCACACCTGGGTGGTGGTCAATTTACTTCTGCCTTTTACTTCCTCAGCCTTTATCCTTGAGATTTAGGCTGGTCTTCTGGGATTTCTCCCTAATTAATTCAGGTCTCCTAGTCGGTCTTTTGTTACTGAAGTCACGAGCCAGGTAGTCACGGGCCAGGGTTTCCCACTGTGCTTCCCAGATATTTTCTACCTGGAGACTTGGGTATATAAGTGGTGAATAAAGCTACAGGACTCTCTCACTCTTTTTCCTCACTCTCACTCTTCCTTCTGCTCTTCCACTCTCTCTTTCTCTCTCTCTCTCTCTCTCTCTCTCTCTCTCTCTCTCTCTCTCTCTCTCTCTCTTTTCCTCTCTTCCTCTCCTGGCTTGACATGATAACCTGTGTGTGTGTATGTGTGTTTCTTTCATCCTGTAGGCTTTCGCCTGATTCTTGGTACCCTGTCGGTGCTGGCGCCGACACATAACTTCACAGAGAAACCTTGTATGAAATCAAAACTGAAACCAAATTATCAACAAACTATTTACATAATTGTCAGACTGATTTACACTTTCTGCTTTGAAGCCTCCTTAACTCATTCAACTAAATACTGTATGTTGCCATTGGTTTCATGTTTCCTTCAGTGGGGGCTGGGATGTAGCTTAAACCTCCTTGTCTGCAACCTTCCTAGGTTACTCTAGTTCTTTCCTTAGTTTCATAGGGAAACTGATGTCATTACAAATAAACTCCTTCAGTATACATCCCCTGGTTTATCATTCCTAGGCATCATACCCAGGAAGAGTAGTATGTATTACAAGTAGCAAATGTATGTATTATATGTTCTCTGTGTGTGTTTTACTGTTATCTATGAAATAAGTAAAAAATTGTAATGGTTTTACAACCCAAGTGGTTGTTTTGTTTCTTTGCCTTGATGGAGATTAAACTCAGGGTATCTTTGCAGGCTAGGTAAATTCTCCACAACTGATCAATATTTCTACATTAAATTTTTTCCTCTTTTCAAACTCCTAATGTTCTAGCTAAAATTCTAGACTATACCACATACTGCCCTTATTTGCTACCCAGCCACAGTTATTGCAGAAAAAGGGTTTGGCTAATCAAACAGCTGCATATTGGATAGATAAAGTGGGTGTTGTTCCAACAGTTCATATTCTGTGTCCTACAATTAATATATAGGACAGACTAGCTCCCACTGAGTTTTACAAGTGGTTTCAGGGGTTGATAAAAATCTAATAAAAGAAAGTCTACACTAGCCATGTATATCAAACCTAATATTAAATGCATCAGTTGAATTAATGTTGAATCAGCCTGGAAAGTTGTGACTCTGTGTTGCTGTTCTCACTGTGGCATTCTGTGCTCTCCAGGGTCTGACCCATGTCATAAAAGTTTTGATCAGATGGGTCAGCATTGACCAACCTCAATCTGTGTCCAATGGCTTTCTCCTTGGGCTCATTTTGCTCCTCTCTGTCTTTCCATTTGTCTCAGCAAGGAGTGCAAGTTAACAGAACACTGCCTAAGCTATGGATCATAGAACACACATTGTGCCAGAGAGTGCCCTCTGAGACAGGTCTGCATCCATTGACATTATATAGAAGGAATAAAGGCTTACAGGAAACCTCAAGGAGAGGATGTTTCTTTCAAAAGTCACCAGTATGTGATCACTGAGAAATGGTGATCTGTGTGCTCCATTTGCAGGAAATCTCTCCTGGGGTTTCATGAGGATCACATACCCAAAATTGTAGGCAAAGACATGCTAAAAGAGATATTTCAAAGACAGAGGGTGCACCCTTTGCCTATTGGAGAGTTGGTACCAAAAGTAAAGCAAGACAAAAAAAAAACACAATAGAAAACAACAAAATGGAAAATAGCTGCAGGAATCAGTTTCAAATTTAGTTTTCCATCTTTGAAACCATGAGAAGTGAGCTCCCTACACCCAAATCACAAGGGGGAGAAAGCTGAACTTGGAGAAGTGCAGACAATACTGAGACCCCAGTGGAGACAACCAATTCTGCCCACTTTTTCTCACATTCCTGTCCCAAGGAGAAACTGCATAATACCTCTGAATACAAGAATATAGGAGCAGTTAGCAGCAGGAACTTGCTGGTTTCTGCCTGCACCTGAAACTGATCTGAACTGGTCTCAGAGCTCCCTATACACAAATCCTATGGAGGAGAGAGCTGTACCATCAGAAGTGTGGACAATCCTGAGAACTCAAAAGAGAGAACTATTTTCTGCCCACATTCCTGACCCAAACGGAAATGGCCTAGTTCCATCTGTGCCCTCTGGCCACAGGGCACTTGGAGCAGTCAGGAACAGGACCAGATATGGGTTTCTGCCTGTGCAAAGAGCTGAAAGTCAGGCTCCAGAAGTGTCTGCACATCTGAGAGTAGAGGTAAGAACAACTTTTCTCCTCCAAGCGACCCACCTGGTGGCCTCAGGTCACACAAAAACAGAAGTCCTCTGGGGCAAGACATTTCCAGTTTCTGGTTGTGCCTGGAATTAACTGAACTGATCCCAAAGCTCCCTGCACCAAAAGACCATGGGAGAGAGAGCTGAATTCCCAGAAGTACAGATAATCCTGAGATCTCAGGGGAGCACACCATTTCCCCCACTTCTGCTCACATTCCTGACCCAAAAGGAACCTGCAAAGAGGCCTCTGGATACAGGAATATAGGAACAGTCAGCAGCAGGAATGTGCTTGTTTCTGCCTGTGCCTAGAAATGATCTGAACTAGTACCACAGCTCCCTACACACAAATCCTGTGGGTGAAAGAGCTAGAGTCTCAGAAATGCAGACAATTCAAAGAACTCAGAGAAGACAACTACTGTCTGCCCACATTCCTGACCCAAGAGGAAATCACCTAGTGCCATCTATGCTCTCTGGGAACAGGGACCTAAGATCAGTCAGCAGCTAAACTCTTAGTGTTTCTGCCTTTGATAAAAGCTGAAAGCCAGTCTCCAAGAGCACCTACACACCTGAGAGCAGAAGTAAGACCAACTGTTCTGTGTCAAGCATCCTGCCTGGAGGTTTCAGGTCACAGAAATCCAGGAGCAGTTCTCTGTTTCCAGATCCAGATGAAAGAAAACAGGTCTACATGAGTGCTGATGCACAGGACTACAGGAGGGTCAAGCCACTGTCAGAGACACAAAAAGCTAAAACTAAGACAGCCTGATGGTGAGAGGCAAGCAAAGGAGCCTAAGGAGCAAAAACTAAGACTACTTGGCATCATCAGAGCCCAGTTTTCCCACCAAATCATATACTGGATATCTAAATACACTGGAAAAGCAAGGTTTGGATTTTAAATGACATTTTATGATGATGATGATGATGATGATGGAAGGCTTTAAGAAGACATAAATAACTGCCTTAAAGAAATACAGGGCAACACAACCAAACAAGAAGAAGCCCTTTTTTTTTTTATTTTATTTTATTTTTTTTTAATTATCTTGAGTATTTCTTATATACATTTCAAGTGTTATTCCCTTTCCCGGTTTCCGGACAGACATCACCCTCCCCCCTCCCCTTCCTTGTGGGTGTTCCCCTCCCAAACCTCCCCCCATTGCCACCCTCCCCGCATAGTCTAGTTCACTGGGGGTTCAGTCTTAGCAGGACCCAGGGCTTCCCCTTCCACTGGTGCTCTTACTAGGATATTCATTGCTACCTATGGGGACAGAGTCCAGGGTCAGTCCATGTATAGTCTTTAGGTAGTGGCTTAGTCCCTGGAAGCTCTGGTTGCTTGACATTGTTGTACTTTTGGGGTCTCGAGCACCTTCAAGCTGTTCCAGTTCTTTCTCTGATTCCTTCAACGGGGACCTATTCTCAGTTCAGTGGTTTGCTGCTGGCATTCGCCTCTGTATTTGCTGTATTCTGGCTGTGTCTCTCAGGAGCGATCTACATCCGGCTCCTGTCGGTCTGCACTTCTTTGCTTCATCCATCTTGTCTAATTGGGTGGCTGTATATGTATGGGCCACCTGTGGGGCAGGCTCTGAATGGGTGTTCAAGAAGAAGCCCTTTAAGAGGAAACATAAAAATCCCTTAAAGAATTACATGAAAACACAACCAAACCAATGAAGGAATTGAACTAAATCGTCCAGGATTTAAAAATGGAAATAGAAACACTAAAGAAAGCATAGAGGGAGATAACCCTGGAGATAGAAAACCTAGGGAAGAGATCAGGAGTCATAGATACAAGCATCACCAACAGACCACAAAAGATAGAAGAGAGAATCTCGGGTGCAGAATATAGCATCAAAAACATCGACACAATCTTCAAAGATAATGTAAAATGCAAAATGCTCCTAACCCAAAGCATCCAGGAAATCTAGGACATAATGAGAAGATCAAACCTAGAGATAATGGGTATAGAAGAGAGTGAAGACTCCCAACTTAAAGGGCCAATAAATATCTTCAACAAAATTAAAGGAGAAAACCTCCTTAACCTAAAGAAAGAGATGCCCATAAACAGACAAGAAGCCTACAGAACTCCAAATAGATTGGACCAGAAAAGAAAGTCCTCCTGTCACATAATAGCCAAAAGACCAAAAGCACAAAATAAAGAAAGTATAGTAAAAGCAGTAAGGGAAAAAGTCAAGTAATATATACAGGCAGACCTATCAGAATTACACCAGACTTCTCACCAGAGACTATGAAAGCCAGAAGATCCTGGACAGATGTCATACAGACCCTAAGAGAACACAAATGCCAGACCATGTTGCTATATCCAGCAAAACTCTCAAATAACATAGATGGAGAAACCAAGATATGCCATGACAAAACCAAATTTACACAATATCTTTCTACAAATTCAGCCCTTCAAAGGATAATAGATGGAAAACTCCAACACAAGGAGGGAAATTGTACCCTAGAAAAAGCAAGAAAGTAATCTCCTGCAACTAAACCAAAAAAGAAGAAAAACACACAAAGAAAGACACATAAGTATAATTCCACATCTCACAACAAAAATAACAGGAAACAGCAATCACTATTCCTTAAGAACTCTTAATGTCAATGGAATCAATTTCACAACCAAAAGACATCGATTAAAGAATGGATATGGTAGAATTTAATGAAAATTAAGGTACAACATACCCAAACTTATGGGACACAATGAAAGCTGTGCTAAGAGGAAAACTCATAGCTCTGCCTGCAGAAAGAAACAGGAAAGAGCATATGTCAGCAGCATGACAGCACACCTAAAAGCTCTAGTGCAGACACACAGAGGCAAAATTCCTCTGGGACACTTCAGGGTTTTACCTGGATTCCCAACCTCCCTGATCCCCGCCGGCAGCTCACTGCTCCCAAACCCGTTGGGAGAGAGAGCTGACCGCCCAGACTGGTGGGCACTCCTGAGACTGCAGAGCGGAAGAGACCACAAATACTGCCCATGCCTGCCCACATCCCTGGCCCAAGAGGAAACTGTATACAGCCTCTGGGAACTGGAAGATAGGGCGCTGGAGCTGCAGTTTCCCTGCGCCCCAGACACCGCCGGAACCTGAAGGGACCGAAACAACAGTCTCTGCACCCAAATCCCATGGGAGGGAAAGCTAAACCTTCAGAGAGGCAGACACGCCTGGGAAGCCAGAAGAGACTACACCCTGCCCACATTTCTGACTCCAGAGGAAAACACCTAATGCCATCTGGGACCCTGGTGCATGGAGACTCCCGTAAAAGGCGGCACAGGTCCTCCTGGTTGCTGCCCTCGTGGAGAGCTCATAACCAACACCCCACGAGCAAACTTGAGCCTCAGGTCCACAGGTAAGACCAACTTTTCTGCTCCAAATGACCTGCCTGGTGAACTCAGGACAAAGGCCCACAGGAACAGCTGAAGACCCGTAGAGTGGAAAATCTACACACCCGAAAGCAGAATACTCTGTTCCCATGACTGGCTGAAAGAAAACAGGAAAAAAGTTCTACAGCACTCCTGACACACAGGCCTATAGGAGAGTCTAGCCACTGTCAGAAATAGCAGAACAAGGTAACATCAGACATAAGCTGATGGTGAGAGGCAAGCACAGGAAACCAAGCAAGAGAAACCAAGACTACATGGCATATCGGAGCCCAATTCTCCCACCAAAGCAAACAATGAATACCCAAACACATCAGAAAAGCAAGATCTAGTTTCAAAATCATATTTGATCATGATGCTGGAGGACTTCAAGAAAGACATGAAGAACTCCCTTAGAGAAACGCAGGAAAATATAAATAAACAAGTAGAAGCCTATAGAGAGGAATCCCTGAAAGAATTCCAGTAAACCACAAGCAAACAGTTGAAGGAATTAAAAATGGAAATAGAAGCAATGAAGAAAGAACACAGGGAAACAACCCTGGATATAGAAAACCAAAGGAAGAGACAAGGAGCCATAGATACAAGCATCACCAACCGAATAAAAGAGGTAGAAGAGGGAATTTCAGGGGTAGAAGATTCCATAGAAATCATCGACACAACTGTCAAGGATAATGTAAATCAGAAAATGCTACTAATCCAAAACATACAGGAAATCCAGGACTCAATGAGAAGATCAAACCTAAGGACAATAGTTACAGAAGAGAGTGAAGAATCCCAGCTAAAAGGACCAGTAAATATCTTCAACGAAATCATAGAAGAAAACTTCCCTAACCTAAAGAAAAGATGCCCATAAGCATAAAAGAAGCCTACAGAACTCCAAATAGATTGGACCAGAAAAGAAACTCTTCCCGTCACATATAGTCAAAACACCAAATGCACAAAACAAAGAAAGAATATTAAAAGCAGTAAGGGAAAAATGTCAAGTAGCATATAAAGGCAGACCTATCAGAATGACACCAGACTTCTCGACAGAGACTTTGAAAACCAGAAGATCCTGGACAGATGTCATACAGACCCTAAGAGAATCCAAAATCCATCCCAGGTTACTGTATCCTGCAAAACTCTCAGTTAACATAGATGGAGAAACCAAGATATTCCATGAAAAAACCAAATTTACACAATATCTTTCTGTAAATCCAGCCCTACAAAGGATAATAAATGGTAAAGACCAACATAAGGATGTAGGGAGCTGCAAAGTCCCATGCCCCGGGGATGGCGCTGGTTTCCACCTTCTGCTCCTTGAGAAAAACAAGTCCAGTTTCCACCTTCTCCTCTGTAAGAAAAACAAGTCCTTATTTGGCTGTTGATGGTTGGCCTTGTCGCTTCCACATAGATTAAACCTATCAACTAACCCCACGTGGCCTGCTAGGATTGGCCAGCATTAGCTATTTAAGTGTGGTGCGGGGATTCCCCAAAGTCAGAAGATTGTATCAAGGTTCCTGAGTAAATCTGCTTGGAGAAGATCTTCGCTGGTCATGTCTTCCTTGCTGGTCGAGGTTGGGCGCAACATAAGGAGGCAAGCTACACCCTAGAAAAGGCAAGAAACTAATTGTCTTAGCAACAAAACAAAGAGAAGAAAAGCACACAAATATAACCTTACATCCAAATATGAATATAACAGGAAGAAATAATCACTATTCCTTAATATCTCTCAACATCAATGGTTTCAATTCCCCAATAAAAAGACATAGATTAACAAACTGGATATGCAATGAAGACCCTGCATTCTGCTGCCTATAAGAAACACACCTCAGAGACAAAGACAGACACTACCTCAGAATGAAAGGCTGGAAAATAACGTTCCAAGCAAATGGTCGCCAGAAGCAAGCTGGATTAGCCATTCTAATATCGAATAAAATCAATTTTCAACTACAAGTCATCAAAAAAGACAAGCAAGGACACTTCATATTCATCAAAGGAAAAATCCACCAAAATGAATTCTCAATCCTAAATCTATGCTCCAAATAAAAGGGCACCAACATACATAAAAGAAACCTTACTAAAGCTCAAAAAATACATTGCACCTCACACAATAATAGTAGGAGATTTCAACACCCCATTCTCATCAATGGACAGGTCATGGAAACAGAAATTAAAGAGAGATGTAGACATTCTAAGAGAAGTCATGAACCAAATGGACTTAACAGATATTTATAGAACATTCTATCTTAAAGCAAAAGGATATACATTCTTCTCAGCACCTCATGGTACTTTCTCCAAAATTGACCACATAATTGGTCAAAAAACAGGCTTCAACAGATGCAGAAAGATAAAAATAATACCATGCGTCCTATCAGACCACAACGAGCTAAAGCTGGTCTTCAGAAACAATAAGGGAAGAATGCCCACATATACATGAAAGTTGAACAATGCTCTACTCAACGATAATCTGATCAAGGAAGAAATAAAGAAAAAAATTAAAGACTTCTTAGAATTTAATGAAAATGATGGTACAACATTCCCAAGCTTATGGGACATAATGTAAGCTGTGCTAAGAGGAAAAATAGCTCTGAGTGCCTGCAGAAAGAAACAGGAGAGAGCATATGTCACCAGCTTGACAGCACACCTAAAAGCTCTAGATCAAAAAGGAGCAAATACACGCAGGAGGAGTAGAAGGCAGGAAATAATCAATCTCAGAGATGAAATCAATCAAGTAGAAACAAAAAGGACCATACAAAGAATCAACAGAACCAAAAGATGAAGCTTTGAGAAAATTAACAAGATAGATAAACCCTTAGCTGGACTAATGAGAGGACACAGAGAGTGTGAACAAATTAACAAAATCAGAAATGAAAAGGGAGACATAACTACAGGATCAGAGGAAATTAAAAAAATCATCAGATCCTACTACAAAAGCCTATATTCAACAAAACTTGAAAATCTACAGGAAATGGACAATTTCCTAGACAGATACCAGGTACCGAGGTTAAATCAGGAACAGGTAAACCATTTACACAACCCCATAACTCCTAATGAAATAGAAGCAGTCATTAAAGGTCTCCCAACAAAAAGAGCCAGGTCCAGACTGGTTTGGTGCAGAATGCTATCAGACCTTGATAGAAGACCTCATACCAATACTATCCAAACTATTCCACAAAAATGAAACAGATGGAGCACTACCAAATTCCTTCTATGAAGCCACGATTACTCTTATACCTAAACCACACAAAGACCCAACAAAGAAAGAGAACTTCAGACCAATTTCCCTTATGAATATCGACACAAAAATACTCAATAAAATTCTGGCAAAACGAATCCAAGAGCACATCAAAACAATCATGTACCATGATATAGTAGGCTTCATCCCAGACATGCAAGAATGGTTTAATATACAATAAATCATCATCGTGTTCCATTATATAAACAAACTGAAGAAAAGGAAACCACATGATCATTTCATTAGATGCTGAGAAAGCATTTGACAAAATTCAACACCCTTTCATGGTAAAAGTCCTGGAAAGAATAGTAGTTCAAGGACCATATCTAAACATAGTAAAAGGCATATACAGCAAAAGAGTAGCTAACATTAAAGTAAATGGAGAGAAACTTGAAGCAATCCCACTAAAGTCAGGGACTAAACAAGGCTGCCCACTCTCTCCCTACATATTCAAAATACTTCTTGAATTTCTAGCCAGAGCATTCAGAAAACAATACGAGATCAAAGGGTTACAGATTGGAAATGAAGAAGTCAAAATATCACTATTTGCAGGTGATATGATAGTATATTTAAGGGATCCTGTATGTTCCACCGGAGAACTACTAAACCTGATAATCACCTTCAGCAAACTGTCTGGGTACAAAATTAACTCAAATAAATAAGTAGCCTTCCTCTACGCAAAAATGAAAAACGCGAAGAAAGAAATTAGGGAAATGACACGCTTCATAATAGTCCCAAATATTATAAAAAAACCTCGGTGTGACTTTAACCAAGCAAGGGAAAGATCTGTGTGATAAGAACTTCAAGCCTCTGAAGAAAGAAATTGAAGAAGACCTCAGAAGATGGAAAGATCTCCCATGATCATGGATTGGCAGGATTAATTTAGTAAAAATGGCCATTTTACGCAAAGCGATCTACAGATTCAATGCAATCCCCCTCAAAATACTAATCCAATTCTTCACAGAGTAAGACAGAACAATTTGCAAATTCATCTGGTGTAAAAAAAACCCAGGATAGCTAAAACTTTCCTCAACAATAAAAGGATTTCTCGTGGAATCCTTATCCCTGAACTCAAGCAGTATTGCAGAGCAATAGTGATAAAAAACTGCATGGTATTGGTACAGAGACAGACAGATAGACCAATGGAATAGAATTGAAGACTCAGAAATGAACCCACACTCCTATGGTCACTTGATTTTGGCAAAGGAGATAAAACCTTCCAATGGAAAAAAGATAGCATTTTCAGCAAATGGTGCTGGTTCAACTGGAGGTCAACATGTAGAAGAATGCAGATTGATCCATGCTTATCACCCTGTACAAAATGTAAGTCCAAGTGGATCAAGGACCTCCACATCAAACCAGATACACTCAAACTAATAGAGGAAAAAGTGGGGAAGTATCTCGAACACATGGGCACTGGAGAAAATTTCCTGAGAAAACACCAATGGTTTATGCTCTAAGATCAAGAATCGACAAATAGGGTCTCACAAAACTGCAAAGCTTCTGTAAGGCAAAGGACACTGTGGTTAGGACAAAACGGCAACCAACAGATTGGGAAAAGATCTTTACCAATCCTACAATGAATAGAGGGATTATATCCAAAATATATAATGAACTCAAGAAGTTAGACTGTAGGGAGACAAATAACCCTATTAAAAAATGGAATTCAGATCTAAACAAAGAATTCACAGCTGAGGAATGCCGAATGACTGAGAAACACCTAAAGAAATACTCAACATCTTTATTCATAAGGGAAAGGCAAATCAAAACAACCCTGAAATTTCACCTCACACCAGTGAGAATTGCTAAGATAAAAAACCCAGGTGATAGCAATTGCTGGCAAGGATGTGGAGAAAGAGGAACATTCCTCCATTTTTGGTGGGATTGCAGACTGGTATAACCATTCTGGAAATTAGTCTGGAGGTTCCTCAGAAAATTGGACATTGAAGTACCTGAGGACCCAGCTATACCTCTCTTGGGCATATACCCAAAAGATGCCCCAACATATAACAAAGACAAATGCTCCACTATGTTCATAGCAGCCTTATTTTTTTTATTAACTTGAGTATTTCTTATATACATTTCAAGTGTTATTCCCTTTCCCGGTTTCCGGGCAAACATCCCCCTCCCCCCTCCCCTTCCTTATGGGTGTGCCCCTCCCAACCCTCCCCCCATTGCCGCCCTCCCCCCATAGTCTAGTTCACTGGGGGTTCAGTCTTAGCAGGACCCAGGGCTTCCCCTTCCACTGGTGCTCTTACTAGGATATTCATTGCTACCTATGGGGTCAGAGTCCAGGGTCAGTTCATGTATAGTATTTAGGTAGTGGCTTAGTCCCTGGAAGCTCTGGTTGCATAGCAGCCTTATTTATAATAGCCAGAAGCTGGAAAGAACCCAGATGCCCTTCAGCAGAGGAATGGATACAGAAAATGTGGTACATCTACACAATGGAATATTACTCAGCTATCAAAAGGAATGACTTTATGAAATGCATAGGCAAATGTAGGGAATTGGAAAATATAATCCTGAGTGAGGTAACCCAATCCCAGAAAAACACACATGGTATGCACTCATTGATAAGTGGCTATTAGCCCAAATGCTTGAATTACCCTAGATGCACAGAACACATGAAACTCATCAGGAGTGATCAAAATGCTAATGCTTCACTCCTTTTTTAGAAGGGGAACAAGAATACCCTTCGCAGGGAAAAAGGAGGCAAATATTAAAACAGAGGCAGAAGGAAAACCCATTCAGTGCCTTCCCCACATTTGGCCCATACATATACAGTCACCCAATTAGACAAGATGGATGAAGCAAGGAAGAACAGGCCGACAGGAACCAGATGTAGAGCTCCCCTGAGAGACAAAGCCAGAATACAGCAAATACATAGGCAAATGCCAACAGCAAACCACTGAACTGAGAACAGGACCCCTGTTGAAGGAATCAGAGAAAGGACTGGAAGAGCTTGAAGGGGCTCAAGACCCCATATGAACAACAATGCCAATCAACCAGACCTTCCTGGGACTAAGCCACTACCCAAAGTCTATACATGGACTGACCCTGGGCTCCAACCTCATAGGTAGCAATGAACAGCCTAGTAAGAGCACCGGGGGAAGGGGAAACCCTTGGTCCTGCCAAGACTGAACCCCCAGTAAACATGCTTATTGTGGGGAGGGTGGTAATGGGGGGAGGATGGGGAGGGGAACACCTGTATAGAAGGGGAGGGGGAGGGGTTAGAGGGATGGTGGCTTGTAAACCTGGAAAGGCAATAACAATCAAAATGTAAATAAGAACTACTCAAGTTAATAAAGAAAGACAAAAAGACTGGATATGGAAAGTGGACCCAGAGTCTTGTTGTATGCAAGAAACTTACTTCTGTGACAAAGATAGGCACTACCTCACAGTAAAAGACTGGAAAACAATTTTCAAAGCAAATGTCCAAAGATCCTAGTTGGAATAGCAATTGTAATATTATATAAAATCAATGTTCAACAAAAAGTTATCAAAAAATATAGGACACTTCATATTCATGAAATGAAAAATCTACCAAGAAAAACTCTCAATTCTGAACACATATGCTCCAAATGTAAGGGTACTCATATTCATAAAAGAACTTTAATAAAGCTTAAAGCACTTATTGTACCACACACAAAAATAGTAGGAGTCATCAATACCCCATTCTCATCAATGGACAGATCAAATCATGGAAATGAGAACAAAATAGAGACACATTGGAATGAAAAGAAGTTATGAAACAAATAGATTTAATAGATATTTATAGAACATTTCATGCTAAAACAAAGATATACCTTCTTTTGAACACCTCATGGTTCATTCTGCAAAACTGACAATATAGTTGGTCACAAAACTAAGTAGACACAAGGAGAAAGAAAAAATCCCATGTATCATATCAGAATATCACGGACTAAGGTTGGTCTTCAATAAAACAAAAATAACAGAAAGGTCACATCCACATGAAAGATGAATACCAGAGTTTCCTGTACCCAAATCCCATGGGGAAAAAGCTGAACACCCAGAAGTGCAGACATCCTGAGACCACAGGACAGACTGCCATTTCTGCACACCTCTGGTCCAAGGGGGAATTGCACAGTGCCTCTCTACACAGGAACATAGAAACAGTCAGCTGCTGGCACCTGGGGTTTTGGTCTATGCCCAGGACTGAACTGAACTGACTAAACAGCTACCTGCAACCAAATCCCAAGGGAGAGAGAGCTGGACATTCAGAAGTGTGGGCACTGCTTTGAAACCAGAGAAGAACACCATCTGTCCACATTCCCGAACCAAGAGGGAATTGCCTAGTGCCAACTGTGCACCCTGGGCACAAGGACCTAGGAACAATGAGGAGCAGGATCCTTCTGATCCGTGCCCACTCCTAGAGTGGAAAGACTGTCATTAAGAGCACCTACAACCTGAGATCAGAGCACCTGTTCTCAGAAAAGGGAAAAAGAAAACAGGAAAAGAGTACTAGAAGAGTGCTATCACACAGGCTTACAGGAGGGTCGTCACTCTCAGAAACAGCAAAACAAGCAAACACCAGGGACCACCCAATGGCTACAGGAAAGTGAAATACCTAAGCAACAGAATCCAAGACTACTTGGCATCATCAGAGCATATCCACTAAAGAAAATAGTGGATATCCAAACACATGGGAAAAGCAAGATTTAGATTTAATATAGCATTTTATGATAATGATGGAGGATGTTAAGAATGACATAAATAACTTCCTTAAAGAAATGCAGGACAAAACAAGTAAACAAGCAGAAGCCCTTAAAGAGGAAACACAAAAATCCCTGAAAAAATTGCAGGAAAACACAACCAAACAGGTGAAGGAATATAACAAAACTGTCCAGAACTTAAAAATGGAAATAGAAACTATAAAGACAGAAAGACATACATGGTATGCACTCACTGATAAGTGGCTATTAGCCCAAATGCTTGAATTACCCTAAATGCCTAGAACAACTGAAACTCAAGACAGATGATCAAAATGTGAATGCTTCACTCCTTCTTTAAAAGGGGAACAAGAATACCCTTGGCAGAGAAGAGAGAGGCAAAGATTAAAACAGAGACTGAAGGAACACCCATTCAGAGTCTGCCCCACATGTGGCCCATGCATATACAGCCATCCAATTAGACAAGATGGATGAAGCAAAGAAGTGCAGACCGACAGGAGCCGGATGTAGATCACTCCTGAGAGACACAGCCAGAATACAGCAAATACAGAGGCGAATACCAGCAGCAAACCACTGAACTGAGAATAGGACCCCCGTTGAAGGAATCAGAGAAAGAACTGGAAGAGCTTGAAGGGGCTCGAGACCCCATATGTACAACAATGCCAAGCAACCAGAGCTTCCAGGGACTAAGCCACTACCTAAAGACTATACATGGACTGACCCTGGACTCTGACCTCATAGGTAGCAATGAATATCCTAGTAAGAGCACCAGTGGAAGGGGAAGCCCTGGGTCCTGCTAAGACTGAACCCCCAGTGAACTAGACTGTTGGGGGGAGGGGGACAATGGGGGGAGGGTGGGGAGGGGAACACCGATAAGAAAGGGGAGGGGGGAGGGGGATGTTTGCCCGGAAACCGGGAAAGGGAATAACACTTGAAATGTATATAAAAAATACTCAAGTTAATAATAATAATAAAAAAAAGAAACTATAAAGAAAGCACAAAGGGAGACAAGCCTGGAGATAGAAAACCTAGGGAACAGACAAAAAGCCACAATACAAGCATCACCAACAGAATACAAGAGGTAGAAGAGAAAATCTCAGGGGCAAAATAGACCATAGAAAACATCAACACAACCATCAAAGATAATGTAAAACACAAAAAGCTACTGGCCCAAAACATCCAGGAAATCCAGGACAAAATGTAAAGATCAAACCTAAAGATAATATGTATAGAAGAGAGTGAAGACTCCCAGCTTAAAGGGCCAGTAAATATATTCAACAAAATTATAGAAGAAAACTTCCATAACCTAAAGAAAGATATGCCTATAAACAAACAAGAAGCCTACAGAACTCCAAATAGATTGGACCAGTAGTGAAATTCATCCCATCAGATAATAGTTAAAATACAAAATGAACAAAACAAAAAAGAATATTAAAGCAGTAAGGGAAAAAGTGACATATAAAGGTAGACCTATAAGAATCACACCAGACTTCTCACCAGAGACGTGAAAGCCAGAAGATCCTGGACAGATGTAATATAAACCCTAAGAGAAAACAAATGTCAGCCCAGGCTACCATATCCAGCAAAACTCTCAAATAACATAGGTGGAGAAATCAAGATATTACATGACAAAACCAAATTCACACAATAATTTTCTACAAGTCCAGCCCTACAAAGGATAATACATGGAAAACTCCAACACAAGTAGAGAGACTACACTGTCCCGAAAGCAAGAAAATAATCTTCTTGCAATGAAACCAATAGAGAGACACAGAAACAAAATTCTGCCTCTAACAATGACAATAAAAGGAAGCGACAATCACTATGCGTACATAACGCTCAACATCAATGCACTCAATTCCCTAATAAAAAGAGGTAGGCAAATAGACTGGATATGTAAAGAAGATCCAACATTTTGTTGCATACAAAAAACACACCTCAGAGACAAAGATGGACACTACCTCAGAGTAAATGGCTGGAATACCACTTTCCAAGCAAATGGCCTGAAGAAACAAGGTGGAGTATCAATTTTAATATTAAATAAAATTGACTTTCAATCAAAAGTCATTTAAAAAGATAAAGAAGGACACTTCATATTCTTCAAAAGAAAAATCCACCAAGACGAACCCTCAGTCCTTAATATCTGGGCTCTAAATGCAACGGCACCTAAATTAATAAAAGTGTCCTTACTAAATCTCAAAACACACATTGTACCTAACACAATAATAATAGGAGATTTCAACGCCACACACTCATCAATGGACAAGTCATGGAAACATAAATTAAATAAAGACATAAAGAAACTAACAGCAGTTCTGAACCAAAAGGATTTAACAGATATTTATAGAACATTCCACCCTAATATAAAAGGATACACATTCTTCTCAGCACCTCATGGTACCTTCTCCAAAATTGACCATATAATCAGTCACAAGACAGGCCTCAACAGATACAGGAAGATAGAAATAATCCCATGCATCCTATCAGATCACCAGACTAAGGCTGGTCTTCAATAACACCAATAATGTCAGAAAGCCCATATATACATGTAAGTTGAACAACACTCTACTCAATGATGATTTGGTCAAGAAAGAAATAAAGACTGAAATTAAAGACTTTTTAGAATTTAATGAAAATGAAGAAACAACGTACCCAAACTTATGGGACACAATGAAAGCTGTGCTAAGAGGAAAACTCATAGCTCTGAGTGCTGGCAAAAAGAAACAGTAGAGAACATATGGCAACAGATTGACAGCACACCTAAAAGCTCTAGAACAAAAAGAAATAAATAAACCCAACAGGAGTAGAAGGCAGGAAGTAATCAAACTCAGGACTGAAATGATCCAAGTAGTAACAAAAAGGACTATACAAAGAATCAACAAAATCAGGAGTTGGTTCTTTGAGAAAATCAACAAGATAGATAAACCTTTAGCCAGACTAACCAGACATCACAGAGAGTGTATGCAAATTAACAAAATCAGAAATGAAATGAGAGACATAAAAACAGAATCTGAGGAAATTTAAAAAAAACATTACATCCTGCTACAAAAAGCTATATGCAAGAAAACTGGATAATCCGGAGAAAATGGACAATTTTCTAGACAGATACCAGGTAGCAAAATTAAATCAGGACCAAATAAACAATCTAAATAACCCCATAGCTACTAAAGAAATAGAAGCAGTTATTACAAGTCTTCCAACCAAAAAGAGCCCAGGACCAGAAGGGTTCAGTGCAGAAGTCTATTAGACCTTCATAGAAGAACTCATAGCAATACTTTCCAAAATATTCCACAAAATAGAAGCAGACAGAATACTACCAAATTGTGGCTATGAAGCCACAATTATTCTTATACCGAAACCACACAAAGAGCCAACAAAGACAGAGAACTTCAGATGAATTTCCCTTAATGAATATTGCGCAAAAATATTCAATAAAATACTTGCAAACCGAATCCAAGAGCACACCAAAATGATCATCTATCATGATCAAGTAGGCTTCATCCCAGGGATGCAAGGATTGTTTAATATATGGAAATCCATGAACGAAATGCACTATATAAACAAAATCAAAGGTAGGAACAACATGACCATTTTTTAGGTGCTGAGAAAGTATTTTACACAATTCAACACATCTACATGATAAAAGTCCTGGAAAGATCAGTTATTCATGGCCTCTATCCAAAAATTGTAAAAGCAATATACAGCAAACCAGTAGCTAACATCAAACTAAATGGAGAGAAACTTGAAGCAATCCTACTAAAATCAGGAAATAGATAAGGCTGCCCACTGTCTCCCTACTAACTCACTATAGTATTTGAATTCCTAGTCAGAGCAATCTGATAATAAAAGGAGGTCAAAGGGATACAAATTGGAAGGTAAGAAGTCAAAATATCACTATTTGCAGATGATATGATAGTATACTTAAGTGACCCCAAAAGTTCCAATAGAGAAGTACATAACCTGATAAAGAATTTCTGCAAAGAGTTAGGGTACAAAATTAACTCAAACTAATCAGTTGCCTTCTCTCCTCAAAGGACTAACAGGCTGCAAAAGAAATTAGGGAAATAAAACCCTTCACAATAGTCCCAAATAATATACAATAACTTGGTGTGACTTTAACTAAGCAAGTGAAAGATCTGTATGACAAGAACTTTAAGTCTCTAAAGAAAGAATTTGAAGAAGATCTCAGAAGGTGTAAAGATCTCCCATGTGCACGGATTGGCAGGATTAATATGGTAAAAATGGACAGTTTCCCAAAAGCAATGTACAGATTCAATGAAATCCCAATCAACCTTCCTACTCCATTCTTTATAGACATAGAAAGAGCAACTTGCAAATTCATCTAGAATAACAAAAAAAAAAACCAGGATAATGAAAACTATACTCAACAATAAAAGTACTTCTTGGGGAATCACCTTCCCTGACCTCAAGCAGTATTACAGAGCAACAGTCATAAAAAAAACCTGTATGGTATTGGTACAGAGACAGGTAAAAAGATCAGAGGAACAGATTTGAAGACTCAGAAATGAACCCACACATATGGTCACTTGATCTTTGACAAAGGAGCCAAAACCATCCAATGAAAGAAAGATAGCATTTTCAACAAATGATGCTGGTTCAACTTGAGGTCAGCATGTAGAAGAATGCAGATTGATCCATGCTTATCACCCTGTACAAATCTTAAGTACAATTGAATCAAGGACCTCCACATCAAACCAGATACACTCAAACTAATAGAAAAAGATTTGTGGTAGATTCCCAAACACATGGGCACTGGGGAAAATTTCCTGAGCAAAACGCCAATGGCTTATGCTCTAAGATCAAGAATCAACAAATGGGGCCTCATAAAACTGCAGAGCTTCTGTAAGGCGAAAGACACTGTCATTAGGAAAAGACAGGAACCAACAAATTGGGAAAAGATCTTTACCAATCCTATATGTGATAGACAGCTAATATCTAAGATATACAAATAAATCCAGAAGCTAGACTCCAGCAAGCCAAATAACCCTCTTAAAAAAGAGGTAAAGAGCTAAACAAAACATTCTCAGTTGAGGATTATCGAATGGCCAAAATGCACATAAAGAAATGCTCAACATGCTTAGTCATCTGGGAAATGCAAACAAACAACCCTGAGATTCCAACTCACACCAGTCAGAATGGCTAAGATAAAAGACTCAGGTGATAGTAGATGCTGGTGATGAGGAGGAGCAAGAGGAACACTCCTCCATTGTTGGTGGGATTGCAAACTGGTACAACCACTCTGGAAATCATTCTGAAGGTTTCTCAGAAAATTGGACATTCCACTACCTGAGGACCGAGCTGTGAATCTCCTCAGCATATACCCAAAAGATGCTCCAACATACAACAAAGACACATGCTCAGTATGTTAATAGCAGCCATATTTATAATAGCCAGTATCTGGAAAGAACACAGATGCCCTTCAGCAGAGGAATGGATTCAAAATGTGGTACATCTACACAATGGAGTACTTCTCAGCTATCAAAAACAATGACTTCATGAAATTCATAGGCAAATGAAATGAACTGGAAAATATCAACCTGAGTGAGGTAACCCCATCATATAAAAATACACTCGGTATGCACTCATTAATAAGGTGATATTAGGCCAAAAGCTCGAATTACACAAGATGCAATCCACAGACTACAGGAAACTCAAGAAGAAGGGTGACCAAAATCTGGATCCTTCCACACCTTCTTAAAAGGGGGAACAAAAATATCCATAGGAGGGGATAGGGAGGCAAGTTTAGAGCAGGGACTGTAGTAAAGGCCATTCAGAGCCAGCCCCATATGTGGTCCATATATATACACCCACAAAATCTAGATAAAATTGATGAAGCTGAAAAGTGCAGGCTTAAAGGGACTGGATACACATCTCTCCTGAGAGATAGACCAGAGCATGTCAAATACAGCGTTGAATGCTACCAGCAAACCACTGAACTGAGAATAGGACCCCCTTTGGGGGAATCAGAGGAAGTATTGAAAGAACTGAAGGGGCTTGCAGCCCCATAAGTGCAGTAATGCCAACCAACCAGGGCTTCCAGGGACTAAACCACTACCCAAAGTATATACATGTAGTGACCCAGGGCTACAACTGCATATGAGGAAGAGAATAGCTTTGTTTGGGCACTATTGGAAGGGGAAGTCCTTGATCCTGCCATGGTTGGACCCCCAGTGCAGGGAAATGTTGTAGGTGGGACAGTAAGGGAGTGAATTGGGAAGAACACATGTATTGGGGAGAGGGAGGGTATGGGTTCTTATAAACAGGAAACCAGGAAAGGGAATAACATTTAAATTTGAATTGAAGTGTGAATAAAGAAATATATCTAATAAAAAAATAAAAACTCAAAAAAAATTAAGAAAAAGAAAGAACAGTGAACACCAGTCTACTGGATGACAAATTGTTCAAGGAAGAAATAAATAAAGAACTTAAAGACCTTTTAGAATTTAATGAAAATGAAGGCACAACATATGCAAACTAATGAGACACTATGAAAGCAGTGCTAAGGGGAAAACCCAGAGCTCTAAGAGCCTCCAAAAAGAAATTCGAGAAAACATACTCTAACAGCTTGACGACACACCTAGAAGCTCTAGAAGAAAAAGAAACACATTCACCCAAGAGAACTAGATGGTAGGAAATAATCAAACTCAGGTCTGAAAGCAACCAAGTAGAAATAAAAAGAAATATATGAAGAATCAACAAAAAAGGAGATGGTTATTTGAGAAAATGAACAAGATAGATAAAGCTTTAGCCAGACTAAACAAAGGGCACAGTGAGAGTCTCCAAATTAACAAAATCAGAAATGAAAACAGAGACATGCCAACAGAATCTGAGGAAATTCCAAAAATCATCAAATCCTACTATAAAAACCTATATTCAACAAAACTGGAAAACCTGGATGAAATGGACAATTTTCTAGACAGATAGCAGGTACCAAATTTATATCCAGATCAGACAAACCATTTAAACAGTCCCATAACTCCTAAAGAAATGGAAGATGTTATTAAAAGTCTGCCACCCAATAAATCATAGGACCATATGAGTTTAGTACAGAATTATATCAGACCTTCAAAGAAGACGTGATATGAATACTGTGCAAACTATTCCAGAAAACAGAAACAGTAGGAAAGCTACCAAATTCCTTCTATTAAACCATAATTATGCTCATACCTGAACAACACAAAGATAAACAAAGAAGAGAACTTCAGGCCAATTTCCCTTATGCGTATCAATGCCAAAATACTCAATAATTTTCGCACAAATTGAATCTAAGAATTACATCAAAATGATCATCCACCATGATCAAGTAGGCATAATCCCAGGGATGCAAGGACAGTTCAATATGTGGAAATTCATGTAAATAATCCACTATATAAACAAGCTCAAAAGACAAATAAAAAAAGCATGATCATCTCATTAGATGATGAGAAAGAATTTAACAAAATTCAAACCCCTTCATGTTAAAAGTCATGGAAAGAGCAGAAATTCAATGCCCAAAACCAGACATAGTAGAATCAGTGTACAACAAACCACTAGCCAACATCAAACTAAATGGAGAGAAACTTGAAGCAATCCCTCTCAAATCAGGGACTAGAGAAGGCTGCCCACTCTCTCCCTACTAATTCTGTAAGTACTCCAATTGGCTAGCCAAAGAAACCAAACAACAAAAGGAAGACAATTTTATAAAAATTGTGAGGGAAGACGTCAAAATATCACTATTTTTATCTTTATTAACTGAGTATTTTTTAATTTACATTTCAACTGTTATTCCACTTCCCGGATTCCAGGCTAATATCCCCCTATCACCTCCCCTTCCCCTTTGTATGGGTGTTCCCCTCCCCATCCTCTCCTCATTACCACCCTCCCCCCAACAATCATGTTTACTGGGGGTTCAATCTTGGCAGGAACAAGGGCTTCCCCTTCCACAGGTGCTCTTACTAGGCTATTCATTGCTACCTATGAGGTTGGAGCCCAGGGTCAGTCCATGTATAGTCTTTGAGTAGTGGCTTAGTCCTGGAAGCTCTGGTTGGCTGGCATTGCTGTTAATATGGGGCCCAAGCCCCTTCAAGATCTTTCAGTCATTTCTAAGATTCCGTCAATGGGGGACCCATTCTCAGATCAAAGATTTGCTGCTGGCATTAGCCTATGTATTTGCTGTATTCTAGCTGTGTCTCTCAGGAGAGATCTACTTCCGGTTCCTGTTGGCCTGCACTTCTTTGCTTCATTCATCTTATCTAATTGGGTGGCTGTATATGTATGGGCCACATGTGGGGCAGGCTCTGAATGGGTGTTCCTTCTGCTTTTGTTTTAAACTTTGCTTCACTATTCCCTCCCAAGGGTATTCTTGTTCCCCTTTTAAAGAAGGAGTGAAGCATTCACATTTTGATCATCTTTTTTGAGTTTCATGTGTTCTGTACATCTAGGGTAATTCACCCATTTGGGCTAATAGCCACTTATCAATGAGTACACACAATGTGTGTATCTCTGTGATTGGGTTACCTCACTCAGGATGATATTTTCCAGTTCCAACCATTTGCCTATGAATTTCATAATGTCATTGTTTTTGATAGCTGAGTAATACTCCATTGTGTAGATGCACCATATTTTCTGTATCCATTCCTATGTTGAAGGGCATCTGGGTTCTTTCCAGCTTCTGGCTATTATAAATAAGGCTGCTATGAACATAGTGGAGCATGTGTTTTTGTTATATGTTGGGGCATCTTCTGGGTATATGCCCAAGAGAGGTATAGCTGGGTCTTCAGGTAGTGGAATGTCCAATTTTCTGAGGAACCTTCAGACTGATTTCCAGAATGGTTTTAACAGTCTGCAACCCCACCAAAAATGGAGGAGTGTTCCTCTTTCTACACATCCTCTCCAGCATCTGCTATCTCCTGAATTTTTGATCTTAGCCATTCTCACTTGTGTGAGGTGGAATCTCAGGGTTGTTTTGATTTGCATTTCTCTTATGACTAAAGATGTTGAATATTTCTTTAGGTGTTTCTCAGTCATTCGGCATTCCTCAGCTGTGAATTCTTTGTTTAGCTCTGAACTGCATTTTTAATAGGGTTATTTGTCTCCCTGCAGTCTAACTTCTTCAGTTCCTTGTACATATTGGATATAAGGCCTCTATCTGTTATAGGATTGGTAAAGATCTTTTCCCAATCTGTTGGTTGCCATTTTGTCCTAACAAAAGTGTCCTTTGCCTTACAGAAGCTTTGCAGTTTGTTGAGATCCCATTTGTCATTTCTTGATCTTAGAGCATAAGCCATTGGTGTTTTGTTCAGGAAATTTTCTCCAGTGCACATGTGTTCGAGATGCTTCCCCACTTTTTTTTCTATTAGTTTGAGTGTATCAGGTTTGATGTGGAGGTCCTTGATCCACTTGGACTTAAGTTTGTACAGGGTGATAAGCATGGGTCGATCTGCATTCTTCTACATACTGACCTCCAGTTGAACCAGCACCATTTGCGGAAAAATGGTATTTTTGTTTCCATTGGATAGTTTTGTCTTCTTTGTCAAAAATCAAGTGCCCATAGGTTTGTGGGTTCATTTCTGGGTCTTTAAGAATTTTGTTTTTCTGCAAAGCTTCAAGAATCGACAAATTCACAGCTGAGGAATGCCGAATGGCTGAGAAACACCTAAAGAAATGTTCAACATCTTTAGTCATAAGGGAAATGCAAATCAAAACAACCCTGAGATTTCACCTCACACTAGTGCGATTGGCTAAGATCAAAAACTCAGATGACAGCAGATGCTGGCGAGGATGTGGAGAAAGAGGAACACTCCTCCATTGTTGGTGGGTTTGCAGACTGGTAAAACCATTCTGGAAATCAGTCTGGAGGTTCCTCAGAAAATTGGACATTGAACTGCCTGAGGATCCAGCTATACCTCTCTTGGGCATATACCCAAAAGATGCCTCAACATATAAAAGAGACACGTGCTCCACTATGTTCATTGCAGCCTTATTTATAATAGCCAGAAGCTGGAAAGAACCCAGATGCCCTTCAACAGAGGAATGGATACAGAAAATGTGGTACATCTACACAATGGAATATTACTCAGCTATCAAAAACAACGAGTTTATGAAATTCGTAGGCAAATGGTTGGAACTGGAAAATATCATCCTGAGTGAGCTAACCCAATCACAGAAAGACATACATGGTATGCACTCATTGATAAGTGGCTATTAGCCCAAATGCTTGAATACCCTAGATCCCTAGAACAAAGGAAACTCAAGACGGATGATCAAAATGTGAATGCTTCACTCCTTCTTTAAATGAGGAAAAAGAATACCCTTGGCAGGGAAGGGAGAGGCAAAGATTAAAACAGAGACTGAAGGAACACCCATTCAGAGCCTGCCCCACATGTGGCCCATACATATACAGCCACCCAATTAGACAAGATGGATGAAGCAAAGAAGTGCAGACCGACAGGAGCCGGATGTAGATCGCTCCTGAGAGACACAGCCAGAATACAGCAAATACAGAGGCGAATGCCAGCAGCAAACCACTGAACTGAGAATAGGTCCCCTATTGAAGGAATCAGAGAAAGAACTGGAAGAGCTTGAAGGGGCTCGAGACCCCAAAAGTACAACAATGCCAAGCAACCAGAGCTTCCAGAGACTAAGCCACTACCTAAAGACTATACATGGACTGACCCTGGACTCTGACCCCATAGGTAGCAATGAATATCCTAGTAAGAGCACCAGTGGAAGGGGAAGCCCTGGGTCCTGCTAAGACTGAACCCCCAGTGAACTAGTCTATGGGGGGAGGGCGGTAATGGGGGGAGGGTTGGGAGGGGAACACCCATAAGGAAGGGGAGGGGGGAGGGGGATGTTTGCCCGGAAACCGGGAAAGGGAATAACACTCGAAATGTATATAAGAAATACTCAAGTTAATAAAAAAAAAAAAGAATTTTGTTTTTGGTTTTGGTTTTGGTTTTTTTATTTTTTTCGGAGCTGGGGACCGAACCCAGGGCCTTGCACTTGCTAGGCAAGTGCTCTACCACTGAGCTAAATCCCCAACCCTCATTTCTGGGTCTTTAATTCTATTCCACTTCTCTGTTTGTCTGTGTCTGTACAAATACCATGCAGTTTTGTTTTGTTTTTTATCACTGCTGCTCTGTAATATTGCTTGAGTTCAGGGATAGTGATTCCCCCAGAAGTCCTTTTATTGTTGAGGACAGTTTTACCTCTTCTTGTTTATTTGTTATTCCAGATGAATTTGCAAATTGTTCTGTCTAACTCTCTGAACAATTGGATTGGTATTTTAATGGGGATTGTATTGCATCCATAGATCACTTTGGCTAAAATGCCCATTTCTACAATATTAATCCTGCCAATCCATGAGCGTGGGAGAGCTTTCCATCTTCTGAGGTCTTCTTCAATTTCTTTCTTCAGAGACTTGAAGTTCTTATCACACAGATCTTTCACTTGCTTGATTAAAATCACACCAAGGCATTTTATATTATTTGGGACTATTATGAAGGGTGTCATTTCCCTAATTTCCTTCTTGGCTTGTTTCTCTTTTGTGTAGAGGACTTATTTGAGTTAATTTTGTACCCAGACAGTTTGCTGAAGGTGTATATCAGGTTTAGTAGTCCTCTGGTGGAACTTATGGGATCCCTTAAATATACTGTCATATCACCTGCAAATAGTGATATTTTGACTTCTTCCTTTCCAATCTGTATCCCTATGATCTCCTTTTGTTGTCTGATTGCTCTGGCTAGAACTTCAAGAAGTATATTGAATATGTAGGGAGAGAGTGGGAAGCCTTGTCTAGTCCATGATTTTAGTGGGATTGCCTCAAGTTTCTCTCCATTTAGTTTAATGTTAGCAACTGGTTTGCTCTATATGGCTTTTACTATGTTTAGATATGGTCCTTGAATTACTATTCTTTCCAGGACTTTTACCATGAAGGGGTGTTGAATTTTGTCAGATGCTTTTTCAGCATCTAATGAAATGATCGTTTGGTTTTGTTCTTTCAGTTTGTTTACATAATGGATCACGTTGTGGGTTTTCCATATATTAAATCATCCCTGCATGCCTGGGATGAAACCTACTTGATCATAGTGGATGATTGTTTTGATGTGCTCTTGAATTCAGTTTGCCAGAATTTTATTGAGTATTTTTGTGTCGATATTCATAAGGGAAATTGGTCTGAAGTTCTCTTTCTTTGTTGGGTCTTTGAGTGGTTTTGGTATAAGAGTAATTTTAGCTTCATAGAAGGAATTAGGTAGCACTCCGTCTGTTTTAATATTGTGGAGTAGTTTGGATAGTATTAGAATGAGGTCTTCTATGAAGTTCTGATAGAATTCTGCACTGAACCCATATGGACCTTGGCTACTTTGGTTTTGAGACCTTTAATGGCTGTTTCTATATCTTTTGGAGTTATGGGGCTGTTTAAATGGTTCATCTGTTCCTGATTTAACTTTCTACCTGGTATCTCTCTAGGAAATTGTCCATTTCCTCCATATTTTCAAGTTTGGGTGAATACAGGCATTTTAATAGGATTTTAAGTTTTTTGAATTTCCTCTGATTCTGCAGTTATGTCTCCCTTTTAATTTCTGATTTGTTTATTTGGACACACTCTCTCTGTCCTCTCGTTAATCTGAGTAAGGGTTTATTTATCTATTGATTTTCTGAAAGAACCAATTTTGGTTCCGCTGATTCTTTCTATGGTCCTTTTTGTTCTACTTGGTTGATTTCAGCTCTGACATTGATTATTTCCTGCCTTCTACTCCTCTTGGGTGTATTTGCTTCTTTTTGTTCTAGAACTTTTAGGTGTGCTGTTAAGTTGCTGATATATGCTCTCTCCTTTCTTTCTGTTGGCACTCAGAGCTATGAGTTTTCCTGTTACCATAGCTTTCATTGTATCCCATAAGTTTGGGTGTGTTGTACCTTTATTTTTATTAAATTCTAAGAAGTCTTTAATTTCTTTCTTTATTTCTTCCTTGACCAGTTTATCTTTGAGTAGAGCATTGTTCAACTTCCATTTATATGTGGTCGTTCTTCCCTTATGATTATTGAAGGCAAGCTTTAGATCGTGGTGGTCTGATAGGACGCATGGGATTATTTCCATCTTTCTGTATCTGTTGAAGCTTGTTTTATGACCAATTATATGGTCAATTTCAGAGAAAGTACCATGAGATGGTGAGAAGAAGGTATATCCTTTTATTTTATGATAGAATGTTCTATAAATATCTCTTAAGTCCGTTTGTTTCATGACTTCTCTTAGTCTGTCTATGTCTCTGTTTTATTTCTGTTTCCTTTATCTGTCCATTGATGAGAGTGGGGTGTTGAAATCTCCTACTATTACTGTGTGAGGTGCAATGTGGTCTGTGAGCTTTAGTAATGTTTCTTTTATGTATGGAGGTGCCCTTGGATTTGGAACATAGATATTTAGGATTGAGAGTTCATCTTGGTGGATTTTTCCTTTGATGAATATGAAGTGTCCTTCCTTATCTTTTTTGATGACTTTTAGTTGAAAATCAATTTTATTTGATATTAGAATTGCTACTTCAGCTTGCTTCTTCAGACCATTTGCTTGCAAAGTTGTTTTCCAGTCTTTCACTCTGAGGTAGTATCTCTCTTTGTCTCTGAGGTGTGTTTTCTGTATGCAGCAGAATGCGGGATCCTCATTGCATATCCAGTTTGTTAATCTATGTCTTTTTTTTCTGGAGTTGAAACCATTAATGTTGAGAGATATTAAGGAATAGTGATTATTGCTTCCTGGTATATTCATATTTGGATGTGAGGTTATGTTTGTGTGCTTTTCTTCTTTATGTTTTGTTGCCAAGACGATTAGTTTTTTGCTTTTTCTAGAATGTAGCTTGCCTCCATATGTTGGGCTTTACCATTTATTATCCTTTGTAGGGTGGATTTGTAGAAAGATATTGTGTAAATTTTGTTTTGACATGGAATATCTTGTCAACATAGGTTAATTGAGAGTTTTGCATGATACAGTAACCTTAGCCGGCATTTGTGTTCTCTTAGGGTCTGTATGACATCTGTCCAGGATCTTCTGGTTTTCATAATCTCTGGTGAGAAGTCTGGTGTGATTCTTATAGGTCTGCCTTTATATGTTACTTGACTTTTTTCCTTACTGCTTTTAATATTCTTTCTTTGATTTGTGCATTTGTTGTTTTGACTATTATGTGACGAGAGGATTTTCTTTTCTGGTCTTATCTCTTTGAAGTTCTGTAGGTTTCTTTTATGTTTATGGGCATCTCTTTCTTTATTTATGGAAGATTTCTTCTATGATTTTATTGAAGACATTTACTGGTCCTTGAAGTTGGGAGTCTTCACTCTCTTCTATTCCTATAATCCTTAGGTTTGATCTTCTCATTAAGTCCTGGATTTCCTTTATGTTTTGGACAAGTAGCTTTTTCCATTTTATATTATCTTGACCATTGTGTCGATGATTTTTACGGAATCTTCTGCTCCTGAGATTATCTCTTCTATCTCTTGTATTCTGTTGGTGATGCTTGTATCTGCAGCTCCTTGTCTCCTCCTTTGGTTTTCTATATCCAGTGTTTTTCTCCTTGGGCTTTCTTTATTGCTTCTATTTCCATTTTTAATTCCTTCACCTGTTTGATTGTGTTTCCCTGGAATTCTTTCAGGGATTTTTGTGATACTTCTCTATAGGCTTCTCCTTGTTTATTTATGTTTTCCTGCTTTTCTCTAAGGGAGTTCTTCAGGTCTTTCTTGAAGTCCTTCAGTATCATGATCAAATATGATTTTAAATCTAGATCTTGCTTTTCTGGTGTGTTTGGATGTTCAGTGTTTGCTTTGGTGTGAGAATTGGGCTCTGATGATGCCATGTAGTCTTGGTTTCTGTTTCTTGGGTTCCTGTGCTTGCCTCTCGGCATCAGGTTGTCTCTGGTGTTACCTTGTTCTGCTGTTCCTGGCAGTGGCTAGACCGTCTTATAGGCCTGTGTGTCAGGAGTGCTGTAGACCATTTTTCCTGTTCTCTTTCAGCCGGTTATGGGAACAGAGTGTTCTGCTTTTGGGCGTGTACTCTTTCCTGTCTACTGGTGTTCAGCTGTTCCTGTTGGCCTGTGTCCTGAGTCTACCAGGCAGGTCACTTGGAGCATAAAGTTGGTCTTACCTGTGGTCCCCCGGCTCAAGTTGCTCGTGGTGGGCTGCTTTTGAGCTCTCCGTGAGGGCAGCAAACAGGAGGGCTTGCGCTGCCTTTTCCCAGAGCCCCTGTGCACCAGGGTCCCAGATGTCGTTAGGTGTTTTCCTCTGGAGTCAGAAATGTGGGCAGAGTGTAGCCTCTTCTGGCTTCCCAGAAGTGTCTACCCCTCTGAAGGTTTAGCTCTCCCTTTCACGGGATTTGTGTGCAGGGAGCTTTTGATCCGGTCCCTTCAGATCCGGGCGGTGTCTGTACAGAAGTGGACCTGCCACTTGAGTGCCCCTACCTTTCAATTCCCAAATGCCATATACAGTTTGCTCTTGGGCCAGGGATTTGGGCAGGGGTGGGCAGTATTGGTGGTCTCTCCCACTCTACACTCTCAGGAGTGCCCAACTGTCTGGTCGGTGAGCTCTCTCTCCCAAGGGGTTTGGGAGCAGTGAGCTGTGGGCTGGGATCAGGGAGGTTGGAGCTCCAGCTAAAAACCAGAAGTGTCCAGTCCCTGAGGAATTTTGCCTCTGTGTGTCCTGAGTCCACCAGGCATGTCGTTTGGAGCAGAAAAGTTGGTCTTAACTGTGGTCCTGTGGCTCAAGTTGCTCGTGGAAGTCTGCTTTTGAGCTCTCACTGAGGGCGGCTACCAGGAGGGCCTATGCTGCCCTTTCCCAGAGGCCCCATACATTGGGGTCCCAAATGGCATTAGGTGTTTTCCTCTGGAGTCAGAAATGTGGGTAGAGTATAGTCTCTTCTGGCTTCCCAGGCATGTCTGCCCCTCTGAAGATTTAGCTCTCCCTCCCACGGGATTTGGGTGCAGAGAACTGTTGACTAGGTCCCTTCAGGTCCGGGTGGTGTCTGGATCACAGGGGACCTGCCACTTGATTGCCAAAATATCACTATTTTCAGATGATATGATTGTATGAAATGACCGCAAAAGATCCACCAGAGAACTGCTAACACTGAATAAAAACTCCAGCAAAGTGGTTGAATAGAAAATTAATTCAAAGAAATCAGTAGCCTTCCTCTACTCAAAGGGTAAACAGAGTGAGAATGAAATTAGGGATATGACACCCTTCACAGTAGTCACAAATAAGAAAATAACTCGGTGTGACTCTAACCAAGCTAGTGAAAGATCTATATGACAAAAACTTCAAGTCTATGAAGAAAGAAATTGAAGAAGACCTCAGAAGATGAAAAGAACTCCCATGCTCATGGAGTGGCAGGATTAATATACTAAAATGGACATTTTGCCAAAAAAAATCTACAGACTCATTGCAATCACCCTCAAAATTCCAACTCAATTCTTCATAGAGTTAGAAAGAGCAAATTCATTTGGAGTAACATAAAATCCAGGATTGAGAAAACTCTCTTCAACAATGAAAAATTCTGGAAGAATCACAAACTCTGACATCAAGCAGTATTACAGAGTAATAGTGATAAATACCGTATGGGATTGTGTCAAAAACAGGATAGATGAATGGAATAGGATTGAAGACACAGAAATGAATGCACACACATATGGTCACTTGATCTTTGACAAAGGAACTAAAACCATCAAGTGAAGAAAAGGTATCATTTTCAACAAATGGTGCTGGATCAACTTGGGATAAACATGTAGAAAGATGCAAACTGGTAGATATTCATTGCCCTGTACAAAGCGTAAGCACAAGTGGATCAAGTACATACACATAAAACCAGATAAAATCAAACTAATAGAAGAAAAATTGAGGAAGAGCCTTGAACTCATGTGCACAGGGGGAAATTTCCTGAAGAGAACACCAGTGGATTATGCTCTAAGATCAAGAAAGGACAAATGAGATGTAATAAAATTGCAAAGCTTCTATAGTCAAAGGACACTGTCATTAGGATAAAATCGCAACCAACAGATTTGGAAAAGATCTTTACCAATCCTACATCTAATAGAGAACTAATATCCAATATATACAAAGAACTCAAGAAGTTAGATGCCAGAGAGTCAAACAACCATACTAAAAATGGGGTACAGAGCTAAACAAAGAGTTCTCAGCTGAGGAATATAAAATGATGGAGAATTACCTAAATAAATGTTCAACATCCTTAGTAATCAGGAAAATGCAAATCAATACAACACTGAAATTCCACTTATACTAGTCAGAATGGCTAAGATCAAAAAATCATGAGACACCAGATGCTGGAGAGGATGTGGTGAATGAAGAACACTCCTCCATTGTTGGTGGGACTGCAAGCTGGTACAAGCACTCTGGAAATCAGTCTGATGGTTCCTCAGAAAATTGGATGTAGAATGGAAGACCTAGCTATACCACTTGTGGGTGTATCATATACCCATCATGTACCCAAATGATGCTCCAACATATGACAAGGACACGTGCTCCACTATGTTCAAAGCAGCCTTATTTATTATAGCCAACAGCTCGAAAGAACCAAGACATCCTTCAACAGAGGAATGGATGCTTAATATTCGGTAATAGAAATATAAACAATAAAGAAATCACAAAGGGAGACAACCCTGGAGATAGCATAGGAAATTGATCAGGAGTCTTAGATGCAAGCATCATCAACAGAATACAAGTGATTGAAATGAGAATCTCAGGGGGAAAAGTACCATAGAAAACGTTGACACAACCATCAAAGAAAATATAAAATGCATCAATATGGTGTAGTTATATACATAAAAGTAATTAAATTTTAAAGAAAGAATTCTGGCCTGGTAACAGTCACTCAACTCAGAAACTTGGCTGGTTCGTAGAAGAGGATTATCTTACAAGGATTTGGCTAAAGCATAAACTTAAGTGTCAGTTTAGTCTGTTAGGGAAACAAATAACAATAATAGCACACCCATATACAATCCAGCCCAGAATACCACTAATATTTAATTTCTTTTGAAATCAAATGACTTTACCATTGCAGGTTATGTACAACACGTATAACTGGTCTCATCTTACTAAAAACTCTTCTACTCCCACCAACTTTTCTCTACGTGACAGAAACAATGGTGTGAAGCCATCCTGCAAAATAACAAAATCAATTTGTAATTTAAAAAAATTACAGGAGGCCCAAAAATCTTGTAAAGGACAGTAGAAATTCAGACCTTAAGAAAGCTATAACATCGGGATGAATACATTATTATAATTTCTAACTATGCTGCCTTTCACATGTAGTGCTTCTTTGGCCTACTGTAGTCACGTGAACATCAGCCTCTCCTGTGCCCATTTTAGTCCTACATTGTGGCCTCAATTATTTGTTTCTATTGTAATATCCATCATTAGAAGTCATGTGATGACACATATATAAACTAAAATCCTCTTGAGAACAGAACTTGCATCTTCTTCTCAAGAACAAGCCAAGCCCCATCACATAGTGGTAAGGGATATTCAGCAGTTAGTGAATCAATAGCCAATTTTCATTTCAACATCAAGATTTTATTAAAGTAAGTTCATGTTGGCCTCAGACAACATGGCCACCTTCTGAATAGGCAGCCAATCATACAAGATTCTAGGGGACAGGGCCTACATAATTCTTTGGGAGCAATGACAAGTTTTGTGCAGAAGTCTCCTAAAGCTTAACAGTAAGTTAAAGTCGTGGAATTAACTGAGTGAGTGAAGCCAGGTCCACATTGAGCCTATATCCTCTCTGTTCTCGTTGCTGCTGTGGTGTTTTCCAGTAGGTATTTATGTTTTAGAAATATTAACCTTTCAAATTTGTGGTAGCATTACCATCAATTCTAGATAACCAAATTTGAGAAGTTCTTAATGAATTCCATTACCAACAAAAATAGGAATTCCTTGTATTTACACTGTATAATTTACAATTACTTTACCCTCTTCTGCAGGCTGAGCAGGTCCATGATGGACTTAAGGACCAGGTAGCCAAGAAGATTACAGGAATATCCACCTCTCTTCAAC
Source organism: Rattus norvegicus (assembly GCF_021556685.1). Lineage (NCBI taxonomy): Eukaryota > Metazoa > Chordata > Mammalia > Rodentia > Muridae > Rattus > Rattus norvegicus. Next base: position 26,041,294 of record NC_141554.1, read on the forward strand.
TTGCTCCTATGTTAATTTGAGGATTAGAAATATAAGGTCAATAAGTATGATTTGTTCCTGTTGCCTGTACAGTTACCACAGACAGTATGGCATAAACATAAGGCTATTGTGTTGAGAGGCTTTCAGACAGGTGTCTAATTCAAATCTTCCTTCCTTTCTTTAAACTGTGCTACCCATTTCAGCAGCCAGGGCCTCCATGAGACCTCTCTTGTTCATATTGTATTGTAATTAGTTTTGATGTATTCAGAGTTTTTCTTCTCCTGGGAAAACAAAGACATAGCCTCAAATCCACTGTAATACCTTACTTGTCTTCTATTCTAATGTTAAGATATCCTGGTACTACACAGGTTCATTTAACACAGCAGAAATTTTTTTTTAATAATTCAATGCCTTCGAGCAGCTATTGTTCCTGGTTCACTAGCATTAGAAATCTTCAAGTTAAAAACATATTGTTCATTCTATTTCTGCGGGCCCTTATCTTTCATCTTCTTTTTTTTTTAAAGCATGTCTTTTAATGTAAAATTAGATGTTTCCAAAATAGCTCATCCTATAGGATTGTGAAGAATACCTGTAATATGTTTCTGTTATATCATGTTACTTTTCATTTCATTTTATTAGAAATATAAGCAGGTGAGTTATCAGTTACAACTTTTGACGAGAGCCCCATAGAAAGTTTTGTTTCTAATAAATATGCAATTTTGTCATTATTAATATGTATTTTAATTATTGTTTTCTATTCATTACAAAATATTATTAGTATTTACTTTAATAGTATTAAATATCGCCATTTATAATTAAATACTATCATTTATTATTGTTATTTAATAATAAATAATATTGAATATTACAGAATATGCCCTTTCTTATTTTTTCAAATATATTTTCCCTCATCTTTACGAAACTTGGCATTTCTTATTTACATTTCAATTGTTATTCCCTTTCCCAACTTCCAGGACAACATCCCCCTAACCCCTCCCCCTTCCCCTCCCCTTCTATATGGGTGTTCCCCTCCCCATCCTCACCCCATCACCGCCCTTCCCCCAACAATCACATTCATTGGGGGTTTAGTCTTGGCAGGACCAAGGGCTTCCCCTTCCACTGGTGCACTTACTAGGCTGTTCATTGCTGCCTATAAGGTTGTAGTCAAGGGTCAGCCCCTGTATACTCGTTGGATAGTGGCTTAGTCCCTGGAAACTCTGGTTGGTTGGCATTGTTGTCCATATGGGGTCTCAAACCCCTTCAAGCTCTTTTAGAACTCGCTAAGATTCCTTCATTGGGGGTCCCATTCTCAGTTCAGTGGTTTAAAGATGGCATTCGCCTATGTATTCGCTGTATTCTGGCTGTGTCTCTCAGGAGAGATCTACATCCGGTTCATGTCGGTGTGTACTTCTTTGCTTCATCCATCTTATCTAGTTTGGTGGCTGTATATGTATGGGCCACATGTGGGTCAGGCTCTGAATGGGTGTTCCTTCTGCCTCTGTTCTAAACTTTGCCTCCATATTCCCTCCCGAGGGTATTCTTGTTCCCCTTCTAAAGAAGGAGTGAAGCATTCACATTTTGATCGTCCGTCTTGAGTTTCATATGTTCTATGCATCTAGGGTAATTCAAGCATTTGGGCTAATAGCCACTAATCAATGAGTACATACCATGTGTGTTTTTCTGTGATTGGGTTACCTCACTCAAGATGATATTTTCCAGTTCCATCCATTGGCCTATGAATTCCATAAAGTAATTGTTTTTGATAGCTGAATCATATTCCATTGTGTAGATGTACCACATTTTCTGTGTCCATTCCTCTGTTGAAGGGCATAAGTGTTCTTTCTAGATTCTGGCTATTATAAAGAAGGCTGCTATGAAAATAGTGGAGCATGTGTCTTTGTTATATGTTAGGGCACCTTTTGGGTATATGCCCAAGAGAGGTATAGGTGAGTCCTCAGGTAGTTCAATGTCCAATTTTCTGAGGAGCCTCCAGACTAATTTCCAGAATGGTTGTACCAGTCTGCAATCCCACCAACAATGGAGGAGTGTTCCTCTTTCTCCAAATCCTTGCCAGCAATTGCTATCACCTGAGGTATTTTTTTTTTATTAACTTGAGTATTTCTTATATACATTTCGAGTGTTATTCCCTTTCCTGGTTTCTGGGCAAACATCCCCCTTATCCCTCCCCCGCCCCTTCTTTATGGGTGTTCCCCTCCCCATCCTCCCCCCATTGCCACCCTCCCCCCAACAATCTAGTTCACTGGGGGTTCAGTCTTAGCAGGACCCAGGGCTTCCCCTTCCACTGGTGATCTTACTAGGATATTCATTGCTACCTATGAGGTCAGAGTCCAGGGTCAGTCCATGTATAGTCCTTAGGTAGTGGCTTAGTCCCTGGAAGCTCTGGTTGCTTAGCATTGTTGTACATATGGGGTCTCAAGCCCCTTCAAGCTCTTCCAGTTCTTTCTCTGATTCCTTCAACAGGGGTCCTATTCTCAGTTCACTGCTTTGCTGCTGGCATTCGCCTCTGTATTTGCTGTATTCTGGCTGTGTCTCTCAGGAGAGATCTACATCCGGCTCCTGTTGGCTTGCATTTCTTTACTTCATCCATCTTGTCTAATTGGATGACTGTACATGTGTGGGCCACATGTTGGGCAGGCTCTGAATGGGTGTTCCTTTTGTGTCTGTTTTAATCTTTGCCTCTCTATTCCCTCCCAAGGGTATTCTTGTTCCCCTTTTAAAGAAGGAGTGAAGCATTCACATTTTGATCATCTGTCTTGAGTTTCATTTGTTCTAGGCATCTAGGGTAATTCAAGCATTTGAGCTAATAGCCACTTATCAATGAGTGCATACCATGTGGGGTTTTCTGTGATTGGGTTACCTCACTCAGGATGATATTTTCCAGTTCCAACCATTTACCTACAAATTTCATAAAGTCATTGTTTTTGATAGCAGAGTAATATTCCATTGTGTAGATGTACCACATTTTCTGTATCCATTCCTCCGTTAAAGGGCATCTGGGTTCTTTCCAGCTTCTGGCTATTATAAATAAGGCCGCAATGAACATAGTGGACCATGTGTCTTTTTTATATGTTGGGGCATCTTTTGGGTATATGCCCAAGAGAGGTATAGCTGGATCCTCAGGCAGTTCAATGTCCAATTTTCTGAGGAACCTCCAGACTGATTTCCAGAATGGTTGTACCAGTCTGCAATCCCACCAACAATGGAGGAGTGTTCCTCTTTCTCCACATCCTCGCCAGCATTTGCTGTCACCTGAGTTTTTTATCTTAGCCATTCTCCCTGGCGTGAGGTGACATTTCAGGGTTGCTTTGATTTGCATTTCCCTTATGACTAAAGATGTTGAACATTTCTTTAGGTGTTTCTCAGCCATTCGGCATTCCTCAGCTGTGAATTCTTTGTTTAGCTCTGAACCCCATTTTTAATTGGGTTATTTGTCTCGCTGCAGTCTAACTTCTTGAGTTCTTTGTATATTTTGGATATAAGGCCTCTATCTGTTGTAGGATTGGTAAAGATCTTTTCCCAATCTGTTGGTTGCCGTTTTGTCCTAACCACAGTGTCCTTTGCCTTACAAAAGCTTTGCAGTTTTATGAGATCCCATTTGTCGATCCTTGATCTTAGAGCATAAGCCATTGGTGTTTTGTTCAGGAAATTTTTTCCAGTGCCCATGTGTTCCAGATGCTTCCCTAGTTTTTCTTCTATTAGTTTGAGTGTGTCTGGTTTGATGTGGAGGTCCTTGACCCACTTGGACTTAAGCTTTGTACAGGGTGATAAGCATGGATCGATCTGCATTCTTCTACATGTTGCCCTCCAGTTGAACCAGCACCATTTGCTGAAAATGCTATCTTTTTTCCATTGGATGGTTTTGGCTCCTTTGTCAAAAATCAAGTGCCCATAGGTGTGTGGGTTCATTTCTGGGTCTTCAATTCTGTTCCATTGGTCTATCTGTCTGTCTCTGTACCAATACCAAGCAGTTTTTATCACTATTGCTCTGTAATACTGCTTGAGTTCAGGGATAGTGATTCCCCCTGAAGTCCTTTTATTGTTGAGGATAGTTTTAGCTATCCTGGGTTTTTTGTTATTCCACATGAATTTGCAAATTGTTCTGTCTAATCTTTGAAGAATTGGATTGGTATTTTGATGGGGATTGCATTGAATCTGTAGATCGCTTTTGGTAAAATGGCCAATTTTACTATATTAATCCTGCCAATCCATGAGCATGGGAGATCTTTCCATCTTCTGAGGTCTTCTTCTATTTCTTTCTTCAGAGTCTTGAAGTTCTTATTGTCCCTTATTGTTATTGAAGACCAGCTATAGCCCGTGGTGGTCTGATACGACGCATGGGTTTATTTTTATCTTTCTGTATCTGTTCATGCTTGTTTTATGACCAATTATATAGTCAATTTTGGAGAATGTACCCTGAGGGGGTGAGAAGAAGCTATATCTTTTTGTTTTAGAATAGAATGTTCTATAAAAATCTGTTAAGTCCGTTTGGTTCATGACTTCTCTTAGTCTGTCTTTGTCTCTGTTTAATTTGTTTCTATGACCTGTCCATTGATGAGAGTGGGGTGTTGAAATCTGCTACTAATATTGTGTGAGGTGAAATGTGTCTTTTGAGCTTTAGGAAGGTTTCTTTTATGTATGTAGGTGCCCGTGGATTTGGAGCATAGATATTTAGGATTGAGAGTTCATCTTGGTGGATTTTTCCTTTGATGAATATGAAGTGTCCTTCCTTATTTTTTTTTGATGACTTTTAGTTGAAAATCGATTGTGTTCGATATTAGAATGGCTACTCCAGGTTGCTTCTTCAGACCATTTGCTTGGAAAGTTGTTTTCCAGCCTTTCACTCTGAGGTAGTGTCTGTCTTTGTCTCTGAGGTGTGTTTCCTGTGGGAAACAGAATGAAGGATCCTCATTGCATATCCAGTTTATTAATCTATGTCTTTTTATTGGGGAGTTGCGACCATTGATGTTGAGAGATATTAAGAAATAGTGATTATTGCTTCCTGTTATATTCATATTTGGATGTGAGGTTATGTTTGTGTGCTTTTCTTCTCTTTGTTTTGTTGCCAAGACGATTAGTTTCTTGCTTTTTCTCAGGTGTAGCTTACCTCCTTATGTTGAGCTTTACCATTTATTATCCTTTGTAGCACTGGATTTTTAGAAAGATATTGTGTAAATTTGGTTTTGACATGGAATATCTTGGTTTTTCCACCTATATTAATTGAGAGTTTTGCAGGATACAGTAACCTGGTCTAGCATTTGTGTTCTCTTAGGGTCTGTACGACATCTGTCCAGGATCTTCTGACTTTCATAGTCTCTGGTGAGAAGTCTGGTGTGCTTCTGATCGGTCTGGCCTTTATATGTTACTTGACCTGTTCCCCTTACTGCTCTTAATATTCTTTGTTTTGTGCATATGGTGTTTTGGCTCTTATGTGACAGGAGGGGTTTCTTTTCTGGTCCAATCTATTTGGAGTTCCGTATGCTTCTTGTATGTTTATGGGCATCTCTTTCTTTAGGTTAGGGATCTTTTCTTCTATGATTTTGTTGAAGATATTTACTGGTCCTTTGAGCTGGGAGTCTTTGCTCTCTTCTATACCTGTTATCCTTAAGTTTGGTCTTGTCATTAAGTCCTGGATTTCCTTTATGTTTTGGACAAATAGCTTTTTCTGTTTTACATTATCTCTGACAGTTGTTTCGACGGTTTCTATGGAATCTTCTTCTCATGAGATTCTCTCTTCTATCTCTTGTTATCTGTTTGTGATTCTTGTATCTACTGCTCCTTGTCTCTTCTTTTGTTTTTCTATATCCAGTGTTGTTTTCCTGTGTCCTTTCGTTATTGCTTCTATTTCCATTTTTCACTCCTTTACCTGATTGATTATGTTTTCCTGGAATTCTTTCAGGGAATTTTGTGATTCCTTTCTATAGGCTTCTACTTGTTTATTTATGTTTTCTTGCATTTCTCTAAGGGAGTTCTTCATGTCTTTCTTGAAGTCCTTCAGCATCATGATCAACTGTGATTTTATATCTAGATCATGCTTTTCTGGTGTGTTTGGATATTTAGTGTTTGTTTTGGTGGGAGAATTGGGCTCTGATGATGCCATGTAGTCTTGGTTTCTGTTTCTTGGGTTCCCGTGCTTGCCTCTTGCCATCAGGTTTTCTCTGGTGGTACCTTGTTCTGCTATTTCTGACAGTAGCTAGACTGTCCTATAAGCCTGTGTGTCAGGAGTGCTGTAGATCTGTTTTCCTGTTTTCTTTCAGCCAGTTATGGGAACAGAGTGTTCTGCTTTCAGGCGTGTAGTCTTTCCTGTCTACTGGTCTTCAACTGTTTCTGTGGCCCTCTGTCCTGGGTCCACTAGGCAGGTCACTTGGAGCAGAAAAGTTGGTCTTCCCTGTGGTCCTACAGCTCAAGCTGCTCATGGGGTGCTGCTTTTGAGCTCTTTGTGAGTGCTGCAGCCAGGTGGGTCTGTGCTGCCTTTTGTTGGAGCCCCCGTGTACCAGGGTCCAAGATGGCGTTAGATGTTTTCCTCTGGAGTCAGAATGTGGGCAGAGTGTACTCTCTTCTGGCTTCCCAGGCATGTCTGCCCCTCTGAAGGTTTAGGTCTCCCTCCCACGGGATTTGGTTGCAAAGAACTGTTCACTGATTCCCTTCAGGTCCGGGCGGTGTCTAGCAGTCTTATTTATAATAGCCAGTAGGTGGAAAGAACCCATGTGCCCTTCAACAAATGAATGGATTCAAAAAATGTGGGAAATCTACACAATGGAGTACTACTCAGCTATCAAAAACAATGACTTCAAGAAATACTTAGGTATGGATGGAACTGGGAAATATCTGGAGTGAAGTAAGAAAACTCTCAGCACTTGAGTCCTCCATTGCATATGTGTACCACATTTTCTGTATCCATTCCTCTGTTGAGGGATCTCTAGGTTCTTTGTAGGTTCTGCCTATTATAAATAAGGCTGCTATAAACATAATGGGGCATGTGTCCTTGTTGTATGTTTGAGCATCTTTTGGGTACATGCCCAGGAATGATATGTCCTTAGCTAGTACAGTGTCCCATTATCTAAGGAATCTCCATGACATTGTAAAATTATTAAAAATGCTGCCTTCCCCCCACCACTATATCTGGCACTGCAGTGCCCCAAGATATCTGGTAGACAGCTTTGTCTCAATCAGCAAAGCCTCTCACCTGCTTTGCTCCATAGCACATGGGCGATGGCCTCTCTCTGAGCCTGGCAACAATCTCTCACCCATCCAGTTCCCAGAAATATACATCTCAATTCCATTGCGACTTAGTGTCCAAGCTGCCACATACTCCCTTAAACTTAATTCACCACAAGAAAGAACCTACGACACAATATCCTTTGATCCAATTGATAAGATATAATTTTCCACCTAAACATACAAAGACCTATACACATCCATCCCTTAAGAATATTAATAACAACCTGTAAATACGCAAAGTGGATCTTAATGTCAGTCTCCATGTTCTTTTTGAGGCTTCTCTTGTCTTCCCATTCCAGTCTCCTCTTCCCACAATCTTTTCTCCAGCCCATCCTTTCTTCTTGTCCAATGACAGGCCTCATTCTAACTTATATCTGCCCTCACCTGCATAGTGATATCATCCCATATTTCACCCTTTTTGTCTAATTAAAAAACTTTTCTCTGGGTTGGGGATTTAGCTCAGTGGTAGAGCGCTTGCCTAGCAAGCGCAAGGCCCTGGGTTCGGTCCCCAGCTCCGAAAAATAGAAAAAAAAACTTTTCTCTCAAATATATACTGAGTACAACTATTACCATTTCATAATTAAAATCATAAAATAAATATAACACCCAGTCCAACATTTTATCTGATAAACAGAACATTTTGTTATCCATTCCAGCTAAAGAAAGGCTTAAAATCTATGTTATGTCCTGGCTAGCCTCTATACTCTGATAACTATCTAATAAAATATGTATTTTCAGAGTTAAACATCCCGATAGGCTATGAGACTATAATAAGTCTTCAACACCGTCAGAAATCTGAGAATGACCAAATATCTATACACTTAGGAAGCCTAACACGGCTTCCAGAACTAAGAGATTGTAGGAACAAATCTCCACTAGCACAGTCTTCTATTAGCAACATGTGAGCCCAAGTCTTCAGCCTTCTGGCCCAAAATCAACTGACAGACTCTTGAAATGCAGAAGCCTCAAACGGCTGATAATTCTGGCTTGATAGAGAATATCAGTCAACAACTATTTTGCATAAGGTGTCTCTTGTTGACAGTATTAGTCTGCAGATGAAACAGGCAGTTTCTGTCCAGTGGCTGCCTAGCCACAAAGTATTGCCTCACCTGGAGGTAGAGATGCTCAATTTCTTTGTTAAATCCACCAAAGTGGAACTGTTAAGAGTAGATACGTCTCAACCAAAGATAAATGACTTTACATTTTATATTTTGTGGATTTATGACATTTTTGAACACCATCTATCTATATAAGCTAATCTAGACTTTTGTCCATTAAGTATTGTATTATCTTGAAAGTATCCTAACAAACTTAGAGCCATGAATTTGCTATTTGGCCCTTAACTCACATGTGTAGTCAACTCAGAAGTTTGTAATAGCATCTATAGAAGTACTGGCTCTAAACCTTGTACATTTAAACTTTTTTTAACAAATAAATTCTATACCAAAGCAAAGATATGATTTTAGCTTAGTTATCAAATGAGTTTTGGCTGTACAACTCAATCTAGGTAATTCCTCCCTGTTAAATTACAATCATTTCTAGATTTCTCATAAAAACAACCTTAGAATAACCACTTTCAGCCCCCCCCAAAGTCCAGGGAATTGGGGCTATGACTCTTCTATAACTTCTTCAAGTTGTACATGGTCACAGAGATATCCTTGAGGGTAGGTGGTAGGAAGAATGAAGCAAATGCTGTAGCCAGATGGTGTATCCTGACTGGATCCAGCTGAAAGTCCTTGAGACCAGGAATCCAAGTAGGCACACTCTGAAAAATACAACACTCAAGACAAAAGTTTAGAATTGGGATATCTTTTTGTTTGATTCTCTTGAATCTAGCTTTTCAGGCGGTCTCCCTCTCTCAAATCTGATCATTATGACTCTGTGAGGTTTTCAGAGCCTAATCACACTTTTTAAAAACACAAAAACAAAACCTTTTACCCAGAATACTGTGCTCCTTAGCCTGTAATGAGGAAAGCTTGTATCTTGCACTCTCTCCCAGAATAATATAACCATAAAACTCAAAGTCACATTCATTATGAAGATTAAACAATTTTTCAAAAAGCAATTAAGCTAAACAATAGTGTATAAGCCTGATAGGCTTTTGTAATCTGTCATATCAGGCAATTAACCCAAAATTCCCATGGAGCCCACATTAAGATAATCTGAGCTTCCTGTGTGGTAAATATCAAAAATAACCAGAAACCCTCCCTAGCTGGCATCAGTGAGTCATATGGCCTTTACCAGGGTGATTCATAAAACAAACTAAACACCTTCTATCAATTCCAATATCAATAAGCAACTTTTCAAACCAGGACTTTAACCCAAAATCTATCAATCTGTCAAGCCCTCTACCAGGAGTCTCAGATTTTTATTTAACCTTAATACCCAAAATTTATTGATCTGCTAAGCTCTCTACCCAGAACCACAGATTTTTATTTATCTCTCTACTTGGAGTCAGTAACTAATTTTTCTCTAAGTTCTGAACTGTGGATGAAAATCCCCATGTGATTCAGGTAATCTCTGTACTCTCCTTAAAACAAACTGAGTCACCTTATAATAATACCTGTCATTAAAAAGTAGCTTGTCTAACTAGGATTTCAAATTAAAATTCCCGTGGCACCCACATTAGAAGAAATATGAGTATCGTGAAAGACTTTCTTTAAAAAGCAGCTTTATCTCTAACTCTCTGAGCCATGAGTACTTGTACATCAGGGGACCTACAGACTGCCAGCCCAAGCTGTTTCTGTTTCTTTTTTTAAAATCCAACACTTGAAATATCACATGACTCAGCATGGCACTGGTCTCCTCTTACATAGTAAACAAAACTTTCTTTCAACTCTTAGGATTACTTGTGAATTCTCTCACAGTACATTGGTTCACCATCGGTTGTAAAATTATAAATAAGTGCTGTCTTTTCCCCCACTAGATCTGGCACCTCAGTGACCCAAGATATCTGATAGATATCTACATCTCAATCAGAAAAGCCTCTCACATGCTTTGCTCCATCCCATAACACACGGCTGATTGCCTCTCTCTGAGCCTGGCAACAATCTCTTTACCCATCAAGTTCCCAGAAATATATATCTCAATTCTGTGACAGCTTAGTGTTCCAGATGTCATATACTCTCTTAAACTTTATTTGCCACAAGAAAGAACACACAACACAATAACCTTTGATCCAATTGATAAGATATAATTGCCCACCTAAACATACAAAGACCTATACACATCCATCCCTTAAGAATTTTATAACAACCTGCAAATACAGAGTGGAATCTTAACGTCAGCCTCCATATTCTCTCATGGTTTCTCTTGCCTTCTTGTTCCAGTCTCCTCTTCTTCCCCAAACTTTTCTCCCACCCATCCTTCCTTCTCATCCAATGAAAGACCTAATTTTATCTTGTACCTGCCTTCACCTGCATAATGAAATCAACCCATATCTCCAGACTGATTTCTAGAGTGGTTGTACCAGCTTGCAATCACACCAACAATGGAGGAGTGTTCCTTTCTCTACATCCTCACCAGGATTGCTGGTGATCTGACATTTGATCTTATCCATTTGACTGGTGTGAGGTAGAATCTCAGGGTTGTTTTTATTTGCATTTCCTTGATGACTAAGTATGTTGAACATTTCTTTAGGTGCTTCTTGGCCATTCAATATTCTTCAGTTGAGAATTCTTTGTATAGCCCTGTCCCCCATTGTTTAATAGTGTTATTTGAACTCTAGAGTCTAACTCCTTGAGTTCTTTGTATATATTTTTATAATAGTCCTCTATCAAATGTAATATTGTTAAAGACCTTTCCTCCATCTGTTTGTTGATATTTTGTCCTAATGACAGAATCCTTTCCCTTATAAAAACATTGCAACTCTTTGAAGTCCCATTTGTCTTTCTTGAACATAAAGGATAAGTCATTGTTGCTCTGTTCAGGAATTTTTTCCCAGTGTCCAAGTGCTTGAGGCTCTTCCCTACTTTTTCTTCCATTAGTTTGAGTGTGTCTGGTTTTAAGTGAAGGTCCTTGATAGAGCTTTATACAAGGCAATAAGAATGGATCAATTTGCATTCTTTTACATACTAACCACCAGTTGAACCAGCACAATTTGTTGAAAATGCTATCTTTTTTCCACTGGATCATTTTAGCTCCTTGGTCAAAAAAGATCAAGTGAGCATAGGTCTGTAGTTTCATTTCTAGGTCTTCAATTCTATTTCATTGATCTACCTGCCTGACTCTGTACATGTTCCATTCAATTTTTATCATTATTGGTTATTAATACAGCTTGAGGTCAGGGATGGTGATTCCCTCAGAAATTCTTTTACTGTTGAGGATAATTTTATCAATCCTGAGGATTTTATTATTCCAAATTACTCTTTCTAACTATGAAAAATTGAGTTGGAATTTTGATGGGGATTGCAGTGAATGCACTGAAACTGTAGATTGCTTTGCACAAGATGGCCATTTTTACAATATTAATCCTTCCAATTCATGAGCATGGAAGATTGTTCCATCTTCTGAGATCTTCTTCAGTTTCTTTCTTCAGAAACTTGCAGTTCATGTCATATAGATGTTTCAATTGCTTGGCTAAAGTCACCCCAACGTTTTTTATATTATTTTTGACTATTGTGAATGGTATAATTTCCTTAATTTCTCTCTCAACATGTTTATCTTTTGAGTAGAGGAAGGCTACTGATTTGTTAGATTTAATTTTATATTAAGCCAATTTGATGAAGTTATTTATCAGGTTTATGAGTTCTCTGTTGGAACATTTGGTGTGATTAACTATATCATATCATCTGCAAATAGTGATATTTTCACTTTGTCCTTTCCAAATTGTATTCTTTTGACATCCATTTGTTGTCTGATTGCTCTGGCTAAGAGTTCGAGTACTATATTGAATAAGTAGGGAGTGGGTGGGCAGCCTTATCTAGTCCCTGATTTTAGTGGGGTTGCTTCAAGTTTTTTTTTCCATTTAGTTTATTGTTGGCTACTAGTTTGCTGTATATTGCATATGTTATGTTTAAGCATGGGCCTTGAATTCATGATCTTTCCAAAACTTTTAATGTGAAGTGTAATAAATTTTGTCAAATGCTTTCTCAGTATCTAATATGATGATCATGCAGGTTTTTTCTTTGAGTTAATTCATATAGTGGGTTAAGTTGACTAATTTTCCTATATTGAAACATCCCTTCATACCTGGGATAAAGCTTACTTGATCATGGCGAATGATCATTGTGATGAGTTCTTGGATTTGTTTTGAGAGAATTCTATTGAGTACTTTTGCATCCATAATCATGAACAATTTGGTCTGAAGTTCTCTTTCTTTGTTAGGTCTTTGTGTGGTTTAGGTGTAAATTTAATTGTGGCATTTTAGGACTGATTTGGGTACTGTTCCTTCTGTTTCTATTTTGTGGAATAATCTGGAGAGTATTGATAATAGCTCTTCTATGAGGATCTGATAGACTTCTGCATTAAACTCATCTGATACTGGGCTTTTTTGGTCTTGAGAGTTTTAATGACTGCTTCTATTTCTTTAGGGGCTGTGGGCCTGTTTACATGGTTTATCTGATCCTGATTTAACTTTGGTACCTGGTACCTGTCTAGAAAATGGTCCATTTCCTCCAGATTTTCCAGTTTTGTTGAATATTGGCTTTTTTAGTGGGCTCTGATAATTTTTGAATTTCCTCAGTTTATGCTGTTATTTCTCACTTTTATTTTCTGTTTTTCTTAATTTGAATATGGTCTCTGTGCCTTCTGGGTATTCTGGATAAGGTTTAATCTATCTTCTTGATTTTCTCAAAGAATCAGACTCTGGATTTGTTAATTCTTTGTATAGTTCTTTTTGTTTCTACTTCTTTGAGTTTAGCCCTATGTATGAACATTTCCTGCCATCTAATCTTCTTGAGTGTAATTGCTTCTTTTTATTCTAGAAGTTTTAAGCATGCTGTCAAACTCCTACTATATGATCTCTCCAGTTGCTTTTGGGAGGCATGCAGAGCTATGAGTTTTCCTCTTAGCATTGCTTTTATTGTATCCCATAAATCTTGGTATGTTTTGTCTTCATTTTATTAAGTCCTAAGACATCTTTTATTTCTATCTTTATTTCTTCCTTGACCAAGTTATCTTTGAGTAGAGCACTGTTCAGCTTCCATGTGTATGTGGGCTGTCATTTTAATTGCTATTGAAGAGCAGCCTTACTCCATGATGATATGATCAGATATATAGGATTATTTCAATCATCATATATCTATTAAGGCCAGTTTTGTGACCAAATACACAGTCAATTTTGGAAAAGGTGACATGAGGTGCTGAGAACAATGTATGTTCTTTTGTTTTAGGATGAAATTTTCTATACATATCTGTTAAATCCATATGGTTCATACCTTCTGTTAGTTTCGCTGTGAATCTGTTTATTTTCTTTTCCAGGATCTGTCCATTGAAGAGAGTGGGGTGTTGAAGTCTCCCACTGTTATTGTGTGAGGTGCAGCGTGTGTTTTGAGGTTTACTAAAGTTTCTTTTATGAATATAGGTGCCCTCATATTTGGAACATAGGTATTGATGATTGCATGTTCATCTTGGTGGATTTTTTTTCTTTCATGATTATTAAGTGTCTTGACTTATGCCTTATTTTTTTTTAAAAAACATTTGGGTTGAAAGTTGATTTTACTCCATGTGAGAGCCCTGAATTCCATACCCAGAAACCCAGAATGAAGTAAAATTATTGCATCAGTAAGTGATTGTGAATATAGATGTCACAGGTAATCAGGTCTGAAGATGCTGTGAGATACTATTCTTCTCACTGAAGCAATCACATCCAGTAGCCTCTAAGGAATTCAGATTCATTCTTCTCACAAAATCCCTTAATAGAGGGGCTCAAGAGATGCTCTCTTTGTCTCTGTTCAAGTCTTTCTGATTTTCCTTCAAGCTGCTTCTTTGCATGTGTTACTCAAAGAGTTCTTCCCACACATGAGCTGGCCTTGTCTGGCTTCACAGTCATTCTGACTAGAACTCCATGTCACTTAGCTAACATAGAACTAATCCTAGGTCTTATTGTAGTTTGCCTTTGTATTTGTTCAGGGTTTTCCCTGTTATTTATACATTATTCTGAGCAACCCTCTGTTTTATTTCTGATCATTTGTTCTGAAAAATTAGGTTGATGGATAGAAGGGGGTGGGTCACAGCTTCCTTGGTTGCATGTGCAGATCATAAAACTGTGTCCACAGTGGATATGGATCTCAGATTGGTTAATTATAAAAATATGCCTAACCTCACACATAGGTGAGACTTAGATTAAAACAAACTTGGCTACCTATGGGATACTTCCTTCATTCACTACAGTTTTACAAATGCAGATATTCTAATTTTTGGAACATGGCAAATTGTAGCTTTTGAGAGAATTAGTTCTTTTTATATAAAAAACATTTATAAATAGAAAGCATTTAATCAAGATGCATTATTTCGGTCTTCCTGCAGAGAGCCCCTGGGCAGCACCCCACGAGCGAACCTGAGCCTCGGGACCACAGGTAAGACCAAATTTTCTGCTGCAAGAAAGCTGCCTGGTGAGTTTGGGACACACGGAAGCAGAATTTCTCTAGGACCGGGCACGTTCTGGGTTTACCGGAAGTCCCACACCCGCGGATCCCGGCCCGCAGCAGCTCTCTGCTCCCAGACCCGGTGAGAGAGAGACCCAACCGCCTGGTCAGGTGGGCACTCCTGAGCCTGCAGAGCGGAAGAGACCACCAACACTGCTCACCCTTGCCCACATCCCTGGCCCAAGAGGAAACTGTATAAGGCCTCTGGGCTCCCGTGGGGGAGGGCCCAGGAGCGGCAGGACACCTGCCTGAGACACCGCCTGAACCTGAAAGAAACAGACCGGATAAACAGTTCTCTGCACACAAATCCCGTGGGAGGGAGAGCTAAACCTTCAGAGAGGCAGACAAGCCTGGGAAACCAGAAGAGACTGCTCCCTGCACACACATCTCGGATGCCAGAGGAAAAAGCCAAAGACCATTTGGAACCCTGGTGCACTGAAGCTCCCGGAAGGGGCGGCACAGGTCTTCCTGCAGAGAGCCCCTGGGCAGCACCCCACGAGCGAACGTGAGCCTCAGGACCACAGGTAAGACCAAATTTTCTGCTGCAAGAAAGCTGCCTGGTGAACTCAAGACACAGGCCCACAGGAACAGCTGAAGACCTGTAGAGAGGAAAAACTACACGCCTGAAAGCAGAACACTCTGTCCCCATAACTGACTGAAAGAGAGGAAAACAGGTCTACAGCACTCCTGACACACAGGCTTATAGGACAGTCTAGCCACTGTCAGAAATAGCAGAACAAAGTAACACTAGAGATAATCTGATGGCGAGAGGCAAGCGCAGGAACCCAAGCAACAGAAACCAAGACTACATGCCATCATCGGAGTCCAATTCTCCCACCAAAACAAACATGGAATATCCAAACACACCAGAAAAGCAAGATCTAGTTTCAAAATCATATTTGATCATGATGCTGGAGGACTTCAAGAAAGACATGAACACACTTAGGGAAACACAGGAAAACATTAATAAACAAGTAGAAGCCTACAGAGAGGAATCGCAAAAATCCCTGAAAGAATTCCAGGAAAACACAATCAAACAGTTGAAGGAATTAAAAATGGAAATAGAAGCAATCAAGAAAGAACACATGGAAACAACCCTGGATATAGAAAGCCAAAAGAAGAGACAAGGAGCTGTAGATACAAGCCTCACCAACAGAATACAAGAGATGGAAGAGAGAATCTCAGGAGCAGAAGATTCCATAGAAATCATTGACACAACTGTCAAAGATAATGTAAAGCAGAAAAAGCTACTGGTCCAAAACATACAGGAAATCCAGGACTCAATGAGAAGATCAAACCTAAGGATAATAGGTATAGAAGAGAGTGAAGACTCCCAGCTCAAAGGACCAGTAAATATCTTCAACAAAATCATAGAAGAAAACTTCCCTAACCTAAAAAAAGTGATACCCATAGACATACAAGAAGCCTACAGAACTCCAAATAGATTGGACCAGAAAAGAAACACCTCCCGTCACATAATTGTCAAAACACCAAACCCACAAAATAAAGAAAGAATATTAAAAGCAGTAAGGGAAAAGGTCAAGTAACATATAAAGGGAAAACTATCAGAATCGCACCAGACTTCTCGCCAGAAACTATGAAGGCCAGAAGATCCTGGACTGAAGTCATACAGACCCTAAGAGAACACAAATGCCAGCCCAGGTTACTGTATCCAGCAAAACTCTCAATTAACATTGATGGAGAAACCAAGATATTCCATGACAAAACCAAATTTACACAATATCTTTCTACAAATCCAACACTACAAAGGATAATAAATGGTAAAGCCCAACATAAGGAGGCAATCTATACCCTAGAAGAAGCAAGAAACTAATCATCTTGGCAACAAAACAAAGAGAATGAAAGCACACAAACATAACCTCACATCCAAATATGAATATAACAGGAAGCAATAATCACTATTCCTTAATATCTCTCAATATTAATGGCCTCAACTCCCCAATAAAAAGACATAGATTAACAAAGTGGATACGCAACGAGGACCCTGCATTCTGCTGCCTACAGGAAATACACCTCAGAGACAAAGACAGACACTACCTCAGAGTGAAAGGCTGGAAAACAACTTTCCAAGCAAATGGTCAGAAGAAGCAAGCTGGAGTAGCCATTCTAATATCAAATAAAATCAATTTCCAACTAAAAGTCATCAAAAAAGATAAGGAAGGACACTTCATATTCATCAAAGGAAAAATCCACCAAGATGAACTCTCAATCCTAAATATCTATGCCCCAAATACAAGGGCACCTACATACGTAAAAGCAAACTTACTAAACTCAAAACACACATTGGACCTCACACAATAATAGTGGGAGATTTCAACAACCCACTCTCATCAATGGACAGATCATGGAAACAGAAATTAAACAGTGATGTCGACAGACTAAGAGAAGTCATGAGCCAAATGGACTTAACGGATATTTATAGAACATTCTATCCTAAAGCAAAAGGATATACCTTCTTCTCAGCTCCTCATGGTACTTTCTCCAAAATTGACCATATAATTGGTCAAAAAACGGGCCTCAACAGGTACAGAAAGATAGAAATAATCCCATGCGTGCTATCGGACCACCACGGCCTAAAACTGGTCTTCAATAACAATAAGGGAAGAATGCCCACATATACGTGGAAATTGAACAATGCTCTACTCAATGATAACCTGGTCAAGGAAGAAATAAAGAAAGAAATTAAAAACTTTTTAGAATTTAATGAAAATGAAGATACAACATACTCAAACTTATGGGACACAATGAAAGCTGTGCTAAGAGGAAAACTCATAGCGCTGAGTGCCTGCAGAAAGAAACAGGAAAGAGCATATGTCAGCAGCTTGACAGCACACCTAAAAGCTCTAGAACAAAAAGAAGCAAATACACCCAGGAGGAGTAGAAGGCAGGAAATAATCAAACTCAGAGCTGAAATCAACCAAGTAGAAACAAAAAGGACCATAGAAAGAATCAACAGAACCAAAAGTTGGTTCTTTGAGAAAATCAACAAGATAGATAAACCCTTAGCCAGACTAACGAGAGGACACAGAGAGTGCGTCCAAATTAACAAAATCAGAAATGAAAAGGGAGACATAACTACAGATTCAGAGGAAATTCAAAAAATCATCAGATCTTACTATAAAAACCTATATTCAACAAAATTTGAAAATCTTCAGGAAATGGACAATTTCCTAGACAGATACCAGGTATCGAAGTTAAATCAGGAACAGATAAACCAGTTAAACAAGCCCATAACTCCTAAGGAAATAGAAGCAGTCATTAAAGGTCTCCCAACCAAAAAGAGCCCAGGTCCAGACGGGTTTAGTGCAGAATTCTATCAAACCTTCATAGAAGACCTCATACCAATATTATCCAAACTATTCCACAAAATTGAAACAGATGGAGCCCTACCGAATTCCTTCTACGAAGCCACAATTACTCTTATACCTACATCACACAAAGACACAACAAAGAAAGAGAACTTCAGACCAATTTCCCTTATGAATATCGACGCAAAAATACTCAATAAAATTCTGGCAAACCGAATTCAAGAGCACATCAAAACAATCATCCACCATGATCAAGTAGGCTTCATCCCAGGCATGCAGGGATGGTTTAATATACGGAAAACCATCAACGTGATCCATTATATAAACAAACTGAAAGAACAGAAGCACATGATCATTTCATTAGATGCTGAGAAAGCATTTGATAAAATTCAACACCCCTTCATGATAAAAGTCCTGGAAAGAATAGGAATTCATCGCCCATACCTAAACATAGTAAAAGCCATATACAGCAAACCAGTTGCTAACATTAAACTAAATGGAGAGAAACTTGAAGCAATCCCACTAAAATCAGGGACTAGACAAGGCTGCCCACTCTCTCCCTACTTATTCAATATAGTTCTTGAAGTTCTAGCCAGAGCAATCAGACAACAAAAGGAGATCAAAGGGATACAGATCGGAAAAAAAGAGGTCAAAATATCACTATTTGCAGATGACATGATAGTATATTTAAGTGATCCCAAAAGTTCCACCAGAGAACTACTAAAGCTGATAAACAACTTCAGCAAAGTGGCTGGCTATAAAATTAACTCAAATAAATCAGTTGCCTTCCTCTATACAAAAGAGAAACAAGCCGAGAAAGAAATTAGGGAAACGACACCCTTCATAATAGACCCAAATAATATAAAGTACCTCGGTGTGACTTTAACCAAGCAAGTAAAAGATCTGTACAATAAGAACTTCAAGACACTGAGGAAAGAAATTGAAGAAGACCTCAGAAGATGGAAAGATCTCCCATGCTCATGGATTGGCAGGATTAATATAGTAAAAATGGCCATTTTACCAAAAGCAATCTACAGATTCAATGCAATCCCCATCAAAATACCAATCCAATTCTTCAAAGAGTTAGACAGAACAATTTGCAAATTCATCTGGAATAACAAAAAACCCAGGATAGCTAAAGCTATCCTCAACAATAAAAGGACTTCAGGGGGAATCACTATCCCTGAACTCAAGCAGTATTACAGAGCAATAGTGATAAAAACTGCATGGTATTGGTACAGAGACAGACAGATAGACCAATGGAATAGAATTGAAGACCCAGAAATGAACCCACACACCTATGGTCACTTGATTTTTGACAAAGGAGCCAAAACCATCCAATGGAAAAAAGATAGCATTTTCAGCAAATGGTGCTGGTTCAACTGGAGGTCAACATGTAGAAGAATGCAGATCGATCCATGCTTATCACCCTGTACAAAGCTTAAGTCCAAGTGGATCAAGGACTTCCACATCAAACCAGACACACTCAAACTAATAGAAGAAAAACTAGGGAAGCATCTGGAACACATGGGCACTGGAAAAAATTTCCTGAACAAAACACCAATGGCTTATGCTCTAAGATCAAGAATCGACAAATGGGATCTCATAAAACTGCAAAGCTTCTGTAAGGCAAAGGACACTGTGGTTAGGACAAAACGGCAACCAACAGATTGGGAAAAGATCTTTACCAATCCTACAACAGATAGAGGCCTTATATCCAAAATATACAAAGAACTCAAGAAGTTAGACCGCAGGGAAACAAATAACCCTATTAAAAAATGGGGTTCAGAGCTAAACAAAGAATTCACAGCTGAGGAATGCCGAATGGCTGAGAAACACCTAAAGAAATGTTCAACATCTTTAGTCATAAGGGAAATGCAAATCAAAACAACCCTGAGATTTCACCTCACACCAGTGCGATTGGCTAAGATCAAAAACTCAGGTGACAGCAGATGCTGGCGAGGATGTGGAGAAAGAGGAACACTCCTCCATTGTTGGTGGGATTGAAGACTGGTAAAACCATTCTGGAAATCAGTCTGGAGGTTCCTCAGAAAATTGGACATTGAACTGCCTGAGGATCCAGCTATACCTCTCTTGGGCATATACCCAAAAGATGCCTCAACATATAAAAGAGACACGTGCTCCACTATGTTCATCGCAGCCTTATTTATAATAGCCAGAAAATGGAAAGAACCCAGATGCCCTTCAACAGAGGAATGGATACAGAAAATGTGGTACATCTACACAATGGAATATTACTCAGCTATCAAAAACAACGAGTTTATGAAATTCGTAGGCAAATGGTTGGAACTGGAAAATATCATCCTGAGTGAGCTAACCCAATCACAGAAAGACATACATGGTATGCACTCATTAATAAGTGGCTATTAGCCCAAATGCTTGAATTACCCTAGATGCCTAGAGCAAATGAAACTCAAGAAGGATGATCAAAATGTGCATGGTTCACTCCTTCTTTAAAAGGGGAACAAGAATACCCTTGGCAGGGAAGGGAGAGGCAAAGATTAAAACAGAGACTTAAGGAACACCCATTCAGAGCCTGCCCCACATGTGGCCCATACATATACAGCCACCCAATTAGACAAGATGGATGAAGCAAAGAAGTGCAGACCGACAGGAGCCGGATGTAGATCGCTCCTGAGAGACACAGCCAGAATACAGCAAATACAGAGGCGAATGCCAGCAGCAAACCACTGAACTGAGAATAGGTCCCCTATTGAAGGAATCAGAGAAAGAACTGGAAGAGCTTGAAGGGGCTCGAGACCCCAAAAGTACAACAATGCCAAGCAACCAGAGCTTCCAGGGACTAAGCCACTACCTAAAGACTATACATGGACTGACCCTGGACTCTGACCCCATAGGTAGCAATGAATATCCTAGTAAGGGCACCAGTGGAAGGGGAAGCCCTGGGTCCTGCTAAGACTGAACCCCCAGTGAACTAGTCTATGGGGGGAGGGCGGCAATGGGGGGAGGGTTGGGAGGGGAACACCCATAAGGAAGGGGAGGGGGGAGGGGGATGTTTGCCCGGAAACCGGGAAAGGGAATAACACTCGAAATGTATATAAGAAATACTCAAGTTAATAAAAAAAAAAGTTAAAATTAAAAAAAATATCAATTAAAAAAAAGATGCATTATTTCACAGACCTTCATTCTTTCTCACATAATGGCAAATTAAGAATCAAATTCTACTAAAGAGTAAGAGACCTTGAAACACTTGGTCCTAAATGGGATCTCAGCATTAGATGCTTCATCTAGGGCTCAGATCATGCAAGGAATCAGACGTAGAAAGAGTGTAAGAGCAAGAGACCATGGAGTACACCAGTACAAAAAGGCCCTCTACATTAACCTGAACAAAGATCATGGGAGCCCAGAGAGACTGAACAGGCATCCTTAGGTCCTACACCAGTCTACACCAGGTCCTCTGCCTAAATATTGTATCTGCCATTTTCTTGTTTTCATGAGACTCCTGATTACCAAATTAATTATAAGTGGGTCTCTGCTTCTTATCTTTTTTTTCTTTTTTTCTTTTCTTTTTTTCTTTTTTCTTTCTTTCTTTTTTTTTGGTCATTTTGTCCTGTCCAACTTCAATGCGATGTTATTTCTTTTTTCTTGTTGTATTATATTTTGTTATATTTTCATATTATCTATTAGCATCATGTTCTTTTTTAGTGAGAGACAGAAAGTTAGTAGATCCTGATGAGAGGGTGATGGGGAGGAACTGGGAAGAATGTAGGGAGGGTGCATCGTAATCAATCTGGATATAGTCTGTGAGAAAAAATATACTTTTCGATAAGAATTTTTAAAAATGAACAAATTCTACTCTTCTATATTGGATTACTTTTATTTACATTTCAAATGTTATCTCCTTTCCTGGTTTTGTGTCCATGAACTCCCTACTCCATCCCCTTCGCTCTTTTACGAGGGTTCCCCCCACCATCTAACAACCTCTTTCTGATATTCTCCTACACTGGTGGATAGAGCCTTGGCAGGACCAAGGGGTTCTCCTCCCATTGGTGCCCAACATGGCCATCCTGTGCTACATATGCAGCTGGAGTCATGGGTCTGTCCATGTGTATACTTTGGGTAGTAGTTTAGTCCCTGGGAGCTTGGTTGGTTGATATTGTTTTTCTTATGGAGTTGAATCCTTTCAATCCTTTCTCTAACTCATCCAATGGGGACCCCAATCTCAGTTCAATGGTTGGCTGCTAGCATTCACCTCTGTATTTGTTATACTCTGGCAGAGCCTCTCAGGAGACAGTTAGATCAGGCTCCTGTCAGCATACACTTCTCGGCATCAGCAGTATTGTCTGGATTTGGTGGCTATATGTATATTGGTTGGATGCCCAGGTGGAGCAGGCTCTCAATAGCCATTTTTTCAGTCTCAGTTCAAAAATTTTGTCTTTGTATCTCCTCCTATGAATATTTTTGTTCCCACTTCTAAGAAGGACTGAAGCATCTGCACTTTAGTATTCTGTCTTCTTAAGCCTCATGTGGTCTGTGGATAGTATCATGGGTAATCTGAGCTTTTGGGCTATTATATACTTATTAGTGACTGCATACCATGTGTGTTGTTTTGTTTTTTGTTGTTGCTTGTTTGCTTTTCTGACAGTCTCCAGGATTGATTTATTTATTGTTTTTGCCTTTACCCATTGTACAGATAAACATCAGTGCGTGGGGTTTGGAGACCTACAGGGGTAGGCTTACACTGCAGGCATATCAGTGGGTGGACCACTGAAGCCTTAAGTTTCTTGGTGAGTAGAAAGAGGTTGTAGCTTCCATCATTCACTTAAAACATTATCAGTTTAGGTTTTAGAGCATTTCAATGGATTCACAATGTGTGGGCTGCATGTTGTGTCTGAACCAAAGTTATTTCACAACCAATTTACTTCCTACAATATGTCTTAGATATTGAAAAAATAATGTTTGGCCGGGCAAGATACTGCAGATTATCCTCCATCTTGTATTCTTGCTGAGGCCATTTCAGGTTTAACTAGAATTTGACTTCTTTAATGGAGAATCCAGTCAGAATTTACCCAACTCTACTAGGACAAAAGGCCAAGATGCCCCAGCTAACTTATTGCAGCTTATTGTTAAATGGCTTGCTTATGCAAATCCACTTCTGTTAATACAATGGGAGATACCAGAATGTGGTTTTTCTCTTTAAAACACTTGCTCTAAATAAGTGTAAGTCCTGAACACTTGAATATAGTCCAAGACAGCTGGAATAAAGGCTTTCAATTAGCTCTCAACTGTGTCTGAATGGTCATCTCTGGTTGGCTCGCCATAATAATGAGCAAAAATCTTGATCCTGATTATTAGTTCACTTCCTTCTAAAACATGCAAACTCATGCTATCTTGCTGATAAATTGCTCTCCATTTAAAGCTCACCACCATTTTCCAGCTTCATTTTCCCTGTACTCTTTAGATGATAGACTGAGAAATTACAGAAGTGTCCATGTCTGCTGCTGGGAAGCTGCTTTGAATTAGACCAATGATGTAGTAAACCTTGGAAGAGTCTAGCAGGATTGGAAAGGAAACTTAGTACTCATTAAAAAAAATCTTTTCATACAATGTAATAATTAAATTTTGCAGATATAATAAACATTCCCCCTTTGATGGAAAATAAAAGTTTGTAAAATATAATGGTAGAATTACCTGAAGAACATACAAAAATAATGTGTCCTAAACCAAATATGTGTGATCCTATGCTGGGAACACAGAATCCAGTTTCACTAAATGATTGTTTCAGCATGGAGTAGGTTACAGAAACTTATAGTTACAGAGCAAAGAAAGCTATAAATCAATACATTTACCAACTATGTTCCTGTTAGAAAGAATAGAAATATAAGAAGGTAAAACTATAAGGTTTTAACGTATAGTTATTTTTTCTTTTTTCTTTCTTTGTTTATATTGGGTATTTTTTCATTTACATTTCAAATGTTATTCCCTTTCCCGGTTTCTCGGACATAAGCACCCTATCCCATCCCCCTCTCCTTCTTCTATAAGGGTGTTCCCTTCCTTATCCACCACTACCTGACATTCCCCTACACTGGGGGTTCAACCTTGGCAGGACCATGGGCTGCTCCTTCCAATGGTGCCCAACAAGTCCTTTCTCTGCTACATATGCAGTTGGAGCCACGGGTCCATGTAGAGTCTTTGGGTAGTGGTTTAGTTCCTGGGAGCTCTGGTTGGTTAGGACTGTTGTTCTTTTTTTTTTTTAATGAGAAAAATTTATTTCAGTTCTGTGCATTTCTTACAAATATCCATTGATCAATCACAGAAGGTCATATACTCTGTACATTTATACAGAGTAGCACTAGAGAGAACATTTCCACTGGGGGAAAAATGAGAATGAATAATTGCTCTGACAATTAAATAATTTCTACACGGTGAATTTACGCATTTACTCCCACCATAATTATTTATTAGCTGGTGGTGAGAAAAAATACAACCCCAGGAAAATACAAAGCCAGATGTTTAATTTGCATTCAAAGGAATAAACGAAAAAGAAATTATAAAGAGCAATACGGAGCATCTCAAGAAGACACCCAAAGTAATTTGAACAAAAAGAATGTGAAGTACGACAAACACAGAATGACATATATCTATTGTAATATTTTAGATGCATTATTAAACATTAAAACACAATTTGAAAGTGTTTGAAGGGAGGAAAATATTCATATACTATTCATATTCTCTTTCTTGGAAGATGTTTACTAAGAACAAGTGATACAATGTTGCAGTAATTTTACCTTTCAGTGCATTTGATAACTACACAAAAATTGTATTTATTTATTCATTTAACATTTTAAAATGCATATAGTTACATATTTTCTGTTCTTTTTAACTTCTTTTTACCACCAATAGAAGTCAGAGTCTCCAGAGACTCTGATTCCTTATCGGCTAATAAGTAGAATTTTTGAAAATAAAAAGTAAAAGAATGTGAAGAACCAATTTATATTCATGATGCAACCTGGTAACAGTTATGCTATCCTAATTTAAAAGAGATACAGTGCAAATTGTTATATACCATTTTGAAAACTCAAGATGGTGTAACATATATCAGCCTTTAAATGCCATTGTTCAAATAATTTCAGTACTGAGACCTGTTGGGGCAAAAATAAAAAATGTTTTTGTTAAGCCCATGTTAGTGCTGACAACATAGGGCCACATGGCATCTGCGGTATATTTTCATCTCAGTCAGCAAAGCATCTCACCTGCTAAGCCCCATTTCTTCTCACACTGCTGATTTCTACTCTGAGAGCCTGGCTCTCTACCCATCTAGTTTCCAAGACAGGGGTTGCTGCCAAGCCAATCTCATACAGAAACCACCTGTCTTACAGCTCTCTTACTATAGACTCAAGTAGCCACATGACAAAACACACCACACAATAACCTTGGGCAAACGAATAAAAATTCTTTTTTTTTCTTTTTTCTTTTCTTTTCTTTTTTATTTTAGTAGATCTCTACCTACAATAATTTTTTTATTTTTTTTATTAACGAGTATTTCTTATTTACATTTCGAATGTTACTCCCTTTCCCGGTTTCCGGGCAAACATCCCCCTAATCCCTCCCCTCCCCTTCTTTATGGGTGTTCCCCTCCCCACCCTCCCCCATTGCCGCCCTCCCCCCAACAATCACGTTCACTGGGGGTTCAGTCTTAGCAGGACCAAGGGTTTCGCCTTCCACTGGTGATCTTTGTTCTTATGGGGTTGCAAGCCCCTTCAGCTCTTTCAATCCTTTCTTTTATCCCTGCAATGGAGGTCCCTTTCTCAGTTAGAGGTTTTCTGCTAGCATTCGCCTCTGTATTTGACATGATATGGCTGTTTCTCTTAGGAGACATCTATATCGTGTTGCTATCAGCATGCACTTCTAAGCTTCATTAATCTGTTGTACTGTGATTGGGGTCCCTCGCTCAGGATATTTTCCACTTCCATTCATTTGCATATGAATTTCATGAAGTCATTGTTTTTACTAGCTGAGTAGTAATCCATTGTGTAGCTTAAGTACATTTTCTGGATCCATTCCTTGTTGAAGGACATCTGGTTGTTTCCAGATTCTGGCTATTATAAAAAGGCTGCTATGAAAATTGTGGAGTCTGTGTTCATGTTATATTTTGGAGGAATTTTTGGGTATATGTGCAGGAGTGGTATAGCTAAGTCTTCAGTAGTACTATGTCCAATTTTCTAAGAAACCTCAGACTGATTTTCCAGAGTGGTTGAAATCCACTTGCAATCTCACCAACAATGGAGAAGTGTTCCACATTTTCCACATCCTCACCAGCATCTGGTGTTTTTGGAGCTTTGATCTTAACCATTCTGACTCGTCTGAGGTGTATCTCAGGGTTGTTTTGATTTGCAATTCCCTGATGACTAAGAATGTTGAGCATTTCTTTAGGTGATTCTTAACCATTCGACATTCCTCTGTTGATAATGCTTTGTTTAGCTTTGTACCCCATTTTTAATAGGCTTATTTGATTCTCTGGAGTCTAAATTATAGAGCTCTTCATATATATATAGATATTAGCCCCCTTTCAGATGTAGGATGAGTAAAGATCTGTTCCCAGTGTGTTGTTGCCATTCTGTGCTAATGAGAGTGTCCTTTGCCTTACAGAAGCTTTGAAATTTTATGAAGTGTTGATTCTTGATCTTAGAGCATAAGACATTTTTGTGCTGTTCAGGAAATTTTCCCAAGTGCTCATGTGTTCGAGGCTCTCTCCCCACTTTTTCTACTATTTGTTTTAGTGTATATGGTTTTATGTGGAGGTCCTTGATCCACTTGGACTTGAGCATTGTACTGGGTGATAAGAATGGGTTAATATGCATTTGTCTACATCTGACCATCAGTTGAACTAGCACCATGTGTTGAAAATGCTATCTTTTTTCCACTAGATGATTTTGGGTCCTTTGTCAAAGATCAAGTGACCATAGTTGGGTAGGTTCATTTCTGGGTCTTCAATTCTATTCCACTAATCTACCTGCTGGGTGATATTTTGACATCATCCATTCCAATTTGTATCCTTCCGACCTCCTTTTGTTGTATAATTTCTCTGGCTAGGACTTGCAGTACTATATTGAATAAGTAGGAAAAGAGTGGCTGTCTTGTCTAGTCCTTGACTTTAGTGGGATTGCTTCAAGTTTCTCTCCATTTAGTTTGTTCTTGGCTACTTGTTTGTTGTACATTGCTTTTATTATGTTTAGTTATGGGCCTGAATTCCTGATATGAGACTTCTATCATGAAATGGTGTTGAACTTTGTGAAATGCTTTCTCACCATCTAATAAAATAATCATGTGGTATTATTCTTTGAGTTTGTACATAGAGTAGATTACATTGTTGGATTTCTGTATATTGAAACATCCCTGAAACCCTGGCATGAAGCCTACTTGATCATGCTGCATGGTCATTTTGATCATTTTGGTGTGTTCTTTGATTGGGGTTGTGAGGATTTTATTGAGTAATTTTGCATAAATAATCATGAGGGGAATTGACATTAAATTCTCTTTTAGTGTAGCAACTTTGTGTGTTTTAGGTATAAGCCTAATTGTGGCGTCATAGAATGAATTGAGTAGTTGTCCTTCTGTTTCTATTTTGTGGAATATTTTGAAGAGTGTTTGTATTAGGTCTTCTCTGAGGGTCTGAAAAAATCTGCACTAAAACCATCTGGTCCTGGGCCTTTTTTGTTGGGAGACTTTTAATGATAACTTCTATTTCTTTAGCTATTATGGCAGCGTTTAGATGGTTTATCTGATCCTGATTTAATTTGGTACCTGGTATCTACCTAGAAATTTGTATATTTTCTCCAGATTTTCCATTTTTTTTATTGAGTATCAGCTTTTGTAGTAGGATCTGATAAGTTTTTTTGAATTTGCTCAGTTTCTTTTGTTATGCCTCCCTTTTCTGATTTTGCTGATTTGGGTACTGCCCTCTGGTTAAGGGTTTATCCATCATTTTGATTTTCTAAAAAAACCCAGATTCTAGTTTTGTTGATCTTTTATAGTTCTTTTTATTTCTACATGTTTGATTTCAGCTCTGAATTTGATTATTTCCTGCCATATACTCCTCTTGGGTGAATTTGCTTCTTTTTGTTTTAGAGGTTTCAGGTGTGCTGTCAAGCTGCTAGTGTGTGCTCTCTCCAGTTTCGTTTTGGAGGCACTCAGAGATATGAGTTTTCCTCTTTGCACTGCTTTCATTTTATACCCTTGGTTTGGGTATGCTATGCCTTTATTTTCATTAAATTCTCAAAAGTCTTTAATTTCTTTATTTCTTCCTTCATGAAATTTTCATTGAGTAGAGTGTTGTTCATCGTCCATGTGTATGTGGGCTTTCTGAAGTTTTTGTTCTAATTGAAGACCAGCCTTAGGCCTTATGGTTTGATAGGATGTTTGTGATTATTTCAAACTCCTTGTATTTATTTAGGCCTATTTTGTTACTGATTATTTGGTCCATTATTGAATAGGTATGAGGACATGCTGAGGAAAAAGTTATATTTTTTTGTTTTAGGATGAAATGTTCTATAGATGTTTGTTAAATCCATTTGGTTCATAACTTCTCTTAGTTTCACTGTGTCTCTGTTTAGTTTCTGTCACCATGATCTGTCCATTGATGAGAGTGGTATGTTGAAACTTACTACTATTATTGTGTATGGTGAAATGTATTCTTTGAGCTTTAGTAAAGTTCCTTTTATGAATGTGGATGCCCTTTTTTTGGAGCATAGATGTTCAAAATTGAGAGTTCATCTTGGTAGATATTTCCTTTGATGAGAATGAAATGTTCTTTCTTATATTTTGATAAATTTTGGCTGATAATCAATTTTATTTGACATTAGAATGGCTACTCCAGCTTGTTTCTTGGTACCATTTACTTGGAATATGTTTCTCCCGACTTTTGCCTTAGGTAATATCTATCTTTCTCACTGAGGTTCATTTCCTGTATTCAGCAACATGTTTGTTTATGTATCCAGTCTCTTAGTGTATGTCTTTTTATTGGCAGAATTGAGTTCATTGATGTTGAAAGATATTAATGACAAATGACTTTTGTCTCCTTTCCCTTTTGTTGTTAGAGTTAGAATTTTGCTTCTGTGGCTCTCTTCTTTTGGGTTTGTTGCAAGAAGATTAATTTCTTGCCTTTTCTATGGTATATACTTTGCCTCCTTTTTTGGCATTTTCCATGTATTATCTTTTGTAGGGATGGATTTGTAGAGAGATATTGTGTACATTTTGTTTTCTCATGGAATATCTTGATCTCTCTATGTGTGTTAATCAAGAGTTTAACATAAATATACTATGGATATAGTAGCCTGGGTACTATAGCTGGATATAGTAGCCTGGCCTGGCATTTGTGTTATTTTAGGGTCTGTATGACATCTTCCCAGGATCTTCTGGCTTTCATAGTCTCTGTTGCAAAGTCTTGTGTAATTCTGATAGGTCTGCTTCTGTATGTTACTTGACAATTTTTCCTTACTGCTTCTAGTATTCTTTCTTTCTTTGTGTGTGTGTCTGTGTGTCTGTGTGTGTCTGTGTCTGTGTGTCTGTGTGTGTCTGTGTCTGTGTCTCTGTCTGTGTGTGTCTCTGTCTGTGTGTATTTGTTGTTTGGAGTATTATGTGACTAGAGAGAACTCTTTCCTTGCCAAATCTGTTTGGAGTTTTGTAGGTATCTTTTATGTTCACAGGCATCTCTTTCTTTAGGTTTGGGAAGATTTCTTCTATAATTTTGTTGAAGATATTTACAGGTTCTTAAGTTGGGAATCTTCATTCTTTTTTATAACTATTATTCTTAAGTTTGGTCTTCTCATTGTGACCTGGATTGTCTGGATGTTTGAGTTGGGAGCTTTTGGCCTTTTACATTTTCTTTGACTAGTGTGCCCATGTTTTCTATGGAATCTTCTTACCCTGAGATTCTCTCTTTATTCTCTTGCACTCTGTTGGTGATGTTCACATTTATGACTCCTGATCGCTTTCCTTGTTTTATTTTTATCTGCAGGTTTGTCTCCCTTTGTGTTTCTTTATTGTTTCTATTTCCATTTTTAGATTATGGATAGTTTTGTTCAAACCATGCACTAGTTTGTTTGTGTTTTCCTGTAAATCTTTAAGGTATTTTGTGTTTCTTCTTTAAGGACTTCTACTTGTTTACCTGTGTCACTGTATTTCTTTAAGGAAGTTTCTATGTTCTACTTAAAGTCCTCTATCATCATCATGAGATGTGATTTTAAATCCAAATCTTGATTTTGTAGTGAGTTGGGATATCCAGAACTTGCTGTGCTGGGAGAAATGTGTTCTGATGGTGCCAAATATTCTTGGTTTCTGTTGCTTAGGTTATTGTGCGTGGCTGTCACAATCTGCTTATGTCTGATGTTACTTGATCTTGCTGACTGTGAGTGTAGCTTTCCCCCCGTTTCTCTCTGAGCCTATGATCTTAGGCGTGAGAGCGATACTGGGAAAGGATACTGTCATTCGGACAAAATGGCAACCAATAAACTGGGAAGTGATCTTTACCAATCCTACATCTGATAGAGGACTAATATCCAAATATACCAAGAACTCAAGAAGTTAGACTCCAGAGAATCAAATAATCCTATTAAAAATGGGAGACAGAGCTAAACAAAGGAATATTGAATGATAACAAGTATTTAAAGAAATACTCAACATTCTTCACCATCAGGAAAATGCAAATAAAAACAACACTGAGATTTCACCTCTCACCAGTCAGAATGGCTAAGATAAAAACAAGTGACACCAGATGCTGGCAAGGATGTGGAGAAAGAGGAACACTCTCCTCCATTTTTGCAGGGATTGCAATTTAGTACAACTGCTCTGGAAATCAATCATGAGGTTACTCAGAAAAACTGCAGATAGTACTACATGAGTACCCAGATATACCACTTCTGGGCATGTACCCAAAAGAGGCTCCAACATATAACAAGGACAGACGCTCCACTTTGTTCATAGAAGCCTTATCGATAAGAACAAGAAGCTAGAAAGAACCCAGATGTCCCTCAACAGAAAAATGGAAACAGAAAATGTGGTAATAGAAATAGAAAAAAATTTAAAAATCACAAAGGGAAACAACATTGGCAAAAGAAAACCTAGGAAAGTGATCAGGAGTCTTAGATGCAAGTATCATCAACAGAATGTAAGAGATTGAAGAGAGAATCTCAGAGGCAAAAGATACCATAGAAAAACATTGACACAACCATCTACAAAAATATAAAATGAAAAGATGGTGTACATATGTACATACAATAAATAAATCTTAAAAAAGAATTCTTGACTGGTAATAGTCACCCCACTCAAAAATATGGCTGGTCAGAAGAGGATTATCTTACAAGGATTGGGTTAAAGCATAGACATAAGTGTCAATTTAGTCTCTTAGGAAAACAAGCAATTGTTTGAAGTGAACAATGCAAATAACAGTAACAATAATAGCACACACATATACAAACCAGTCCAGAATATCACTAATGTCTACTTATTTTGAGATCAAATGACTTTACCTTATAGGTCATGTACAATATGTATATCTGCTCCAAATCTTATTTAAAAACCCTGTTACCTCCACACTCTCTTCTCTGTGTGCCAGCAACAGTGGTGTGAAGCCACTGGGCAAAACAACAAAACCAATTTATAATTTAAAAAATTACAGCTTACACAAAAATCTTGTAAAGGACACTATAAATACAGATGTTAAGAAAACTATAACATCACAATGGATTAATGATTCTTTTTGCTAAGAACACTGCCTTTCACATGTTCTGCTTCTCCAGCCCAGAGTAATCACTTGAACTTAAACCTGTCCTATACTAATTTTAGTACTACATTGTGGCCTCAAGTATTTGTTTCTATTGCAGTATCCATTATTAGAAGCCATGTGATGACTCTCATATAATCTAAAATATTCTTGAGAGGAGAGCCTGCATATTCTTTTCAACAACAAACCAAGCCCCATCACGTAGTGGTAAGGGATATTCAGAAGTTAGTGAATCAATGGCAACACTTTCATTTCTACATCAAGATTTTATTAAAGTAAGTACATGTGGAGCACAGACAACATGGCCACCTTCAGCATGGGACCAAACAGGACAAAGTTCAAGGGACACAGGGCTTACTTAATTAATTTTTTGACCATCAGTTTTTTTTATTGGATATTTCTTTGTTTATATTTCAAATGTCACCCTTTTCCCCCACCCAACCAAAAACTCTTTCACACCTCCTCTCCCTGACATTACCCAAGGGATCCATCCTTGGCAGGACCAAGGGATTCTTCTCCCTTTGCTGCCCAACAAGGCCATCGTCTGCTACGTATGCAGCTGGAGCCATAGGGCTGTCTATGCTTTGGATGGTGATTTAGTTCCTGGGAGCTCTGCTTGGTTGGTATGGTTGTTCTTATGGGCTTGCAAAACGTTTCAGTTCCTTCAATCATTTCTCCAACTCCTCCAATGGGCACCCTGCTCTCAATTCAATGGTTAGCTGCTAGCATTCATCTCTGTATTCGTCATGCTCTGACAGAGCCTCTCAGGAGATATGTGGCTCAGGCTCCCGCCAGCATGCAGTTCTTGGCATCAGCAATATTTTCTGGGTCTCCTGAAGCTTAACGGTAGGTTCAAGTCATGGAATTGATTGAGGGAATGAAGCCAGGGCCAGATTGAGCCCATATCCACTTTATTCTCATTGCTGCTGTGTTTTGCAGTATATATATATATATATATATATATATATATATATATATATGAAACATTAGCCTTCCAAAGTGTAATAAACTCATCTGGTTAGTACTATAATCAATTTTAGATAACCAAATTTGAGAAGTTATATTTAAAAATTAATTCCATTACCCACAGAAATAGAAATTCTTTTTTTATACAGTATAATTTACAGTTACTTTACCCTCTTCTGCAGGTTGAGTAGGTCCACAATGGTATTAAGGACCAGGTAGCCAAGAAGATTATAGGAATATTCATCTCTCTTCAACTTGCTCCTATGTTAACTGAAGGATTAGTAATATATGCTCAATAAGTATGATTTGTTCCTGTTACATGTAAAGTGTGGCAAAATCACAAGGCTATTGTGTTCAGAGACTTTCTAAGCAATAGAACGATCAGCTGTATCATTCAAAATCTTTCTTTGTTTCCTTCTTTAAACTATCCTATTGATGTTAGCAGCCAGGGCTTCCATGAGACCTCTCTTGCTTGTGGTGAATTTTAATTAGTTCTCATGTTCTTTACAGCTTTTCTTCTCCTGTAAAAACAATATACCCTTGACCCCACTGTAATAACTTGTTTGTCTTCTATTGTAAAGTTAAGATATCCTAGAATTACACAGTTTAATTTAATGCTGCACAATTTTTAAAAAATAATTCAATGTCTTCCAGCAGCTGTTGTTCCTGTTTCACTAGCATTAAAAATATTCAAGTTAATAACACATCTCTCAATCTATTTTTAGGGGCCCTTATCTTTCCCCTTCTTAGTTTTAAAAGCATCTTTTTTAATGTACAATTAAAACTTTCAAAAACTGCTTGTCCTATATGATCATGAAGAATACCTGTAATATGATTATTTTATATCATGTTACTTTTCATTTCATTGTATTTCATTTTATTAGAAATATAAGAAGGTGCATTATCAGTTTCAACATTTGATGGCATTACTATAGTAACCTTTGTTTCTAATAAATGTGATATTTATCCTTATTTACATTCATTTTAATTATTGCTATCTATTCATTATTAAATTTTCTTTATATTTACTTTAATTAATAGTATTAAATGTTATCATTTTAATTAAATACTGTTAATTATCACTATTATTATTTACTAGTAAATAATATTGAATATTATAGAATCTGCCCCTTAAGATTTTAAAGCAGTTGCCCACTGGGATCCTGAATAAGCATCAAAAGGATGATGTATATTCTTTAGCTTTCCAAACTCTGTTAAATAAAATATATCCATTTTCGAACTTTCATTCCTTTGTCCAACTTAACACTACTGTGTGACAAGTGAGGATGTTTGAATCTCACAAGGGAGAATAAAATAAGCATAAAAGGCAGATGAGGACAGGGAACTGGGTAGGAGAGGGGATGGAGAGGGGAATGGGGGATTTAGGATCAGATGTGGGAAAGAACAGGAGAGATGACCAGATTGTCATGAGAAGGAATGGAAATCTTTAACAGATGTACCTGAGATATGGCAGAGGTGGGGGTTTCTTCAGGAAGAGACAGAGACCTGGCATAAGTGAGATGCCCAATAAACAATGGTGGTGACCTTAGCTGAGACTCAAAACATTGAGCATATGGAATCTAAAGAGGCCACCTCCAGTAGCCAAGGGAGAACCCTAGTGGAGCAATAGATTCACCAACCCACCCTCAAATCTTTCAACCCAAAATTTATCCTGTCTACAAAAATGCAGGCAGAGGGGATGGAGCAGAGATTGAGAGAAAGGCTAAGCAATAACCCACCAATGAGAGACCCATCCCATGGGCAAGTGGTAATCTCTAACACTATTCATCTTACTTGGTTATACTTATGGACAGGAATCTAGTATGGCTGTCCTCAGAGTGGCTCCAACCAGAAGCTGACACAGACAGATAGCAACAGTTAATGAGTAGATGGAGCCTTAAGTAGATGAGGACTCTTAAGGAACAATAAAAGCAATAATTGCAGGCCCCAAAGGGGATAGGAACTCTACAGGAAGACCAAAAGAATAAGCTAACCTGGATCCTTGGAGCTTTCAGAATCTGAACCACCAATCAAAGAACATATATGACTGGACCTAGGCCTCCCCACACATATGTAGCAGATGTATAGGTTTGTCTTCATGTGGGTCCCAAACAACTGGGGTCTGGGTTATCCCAAAAGCTGTTGCCGGTACATGGGATATGTTCTTCTAGTTGTCTGGCCTCAGTGTGAGAGAAAGTGCCTAGGCTTGCAGAGACTTGAAATGCCAGGTTGGAATAAGTACAGGGTAGGGGTGGGGATGCCAAATACTCAGAGGCAAAGGGAAGGGGGAATGGGGGAAGGATTATGGGGGTGTGTCCAAAATGTGTGCAGTGATTGGGATTTAAGAGAATAAATAAAAAAATCAAAAATAAAATAAACTTTTAAAAATAATAAAGGAGTAATATATTAAAATGGAAGAAGACTGGCTATGGTCCGAAATTCTCTGATCCCAGCCGAACACTCTCTGCTCCCAAAGCCCGTGAAGAGAGAGCTAAATACCCCGAAGTGAGGGCAATCTTGAGACTGCAGGGCAGAACAGACTGCCTCTTCTGCCCAGGTTTGCCCACATTCCTGACCCAAGAGGAAACTGCATAGTGCCTCTGGACACAGGAATATAGGAGCAGTCAGCTGCAGGAGCCCTGTCATCCAGATCTGTGCCAGGATCTGAACTGAAATGTTCAAACAGCTCCCTGCACCCAAATCCCATGGAGGGGGAGAGCTAGACTATCAGAGGTACAGACATTCCTGTGAAACTAGAGGATATTATTCTCTGCCCACATTCCCCCAACTCAAGAGGAAAACGCCTTGTGCCAAATGTGTCCTCTGAACATAGGGACTTAGGAGAAGTAGGAGAAGTAGGACACTTATGGGTGCTGCCCTCATGGTGAGCTGAAAGACAGCTGGAAGAGCAGCTATACACCTGAGAGCAGAACAATCTGTTCCCATACCTGGCTGAAAGAAAACAGTAAAACAGGTCCTCCTATGACACACAGGCCCACAGGAGGGTCAAGTCACCATCAGAAACAGCAAGACAAGATAACACCAGAGAAAACCTGATGGACATAGTCAAGCACAGAAACCCAAGCAACAGAAACCAAAACTACTTGACATTTTCAGAGTCCAATTCTCCCAACAAAGCAAATACTGGATACCCAAAGCCACCAGAAAAGCAATATCTAGATTTAAAATCACATTTAATCATGATGATGCAGGACTTTAAGAATATCATAAATAACTCCCTTAAGGAAATACAGGACAACACAAGCAAACAGCTAGAAGCTCTGAAAGAGGAAACACAAAAATCCCTCAAGGAACTACTGGAAAAAAACACCCAAACAGGAGAAGGAAATGAACAAAACCATCCAGGAGTTAAAAATGGACATGGAAACAATAAAAAAGACCAAATGGAGAAAGCAATGGAGATAAAAAACCTAGGGAAGAGATCAGGAGTCATAGATCTGAACATCACCAACAGAATACAAGACATAGAAGAGAGAAACTCAGGAGCAGAAGATACCATAGAAAACATTGACACAACTGTCAAAAGATAATGAAAAGTGGAAAAAACCCCAGCCCAAAACATACAATAAATACAGAACACAACGAGAAGACCAAACCCAAGGATAATAGGTGTAAAAGAGAAAGAAGATACCCAACATAAAGGGCCAGTAAATATCTTCAACAAGATCATAGCAAAAAACTTCCCTAACATAAAGAGCTACCCATAAATATACAAGAAGCCTAAAGAACTCCAAATAGACTTGAACAGAAAAGAAACTACTCCTGTCACATAATAGTTGAAACAATAAATACACAAAATAAAGAATATTAAAAGCAGTAAGGGAAAAAGGTCAAGTAATATATAATGGCAGACCTATCAGAATCACACCAGACTTCTCACCAGAGACTATGAAAGCGAGAAGATGCTGGACAGATGTCATACTGACCCTAAGAGAACACAAATGCCAGCCCAGGTTATTGTATCCAGCAAAACTCTCAATTAAAATTGAGGGAGAAAATAAGACATTCCATGACAAAACGAAATTTACAAAATATCTTTCTACAAATCCAGCCCTACAAAGGATAATAAATGGCAAAGACCAACACAAGAAGGTAAGATACACCCTAGAACAAGCAAGAAAGTAATCTATTTGCAACAAAACCTAAAGAAGAGAAGCACACAAACATAATTCCACCTCCAAATATGAAAATGACAGGAAACAACAATCACTACTCCTTAATATCTCTCCACATAAATGGAATCAATTCCCACATAAGAAGACACAGATTAGCAGACTGGATGTATAAAGAAGACCCAATATTTGGCTGCCTACAGGAAACACAACTCAGCGACAAAGACAGAAAATACCTCAGAGTAAAAGGCTGGAAAACAAATTTCCAATCAAATGGTCTGAAGAATCAAGCTGTAGTAGCCGTTCTAATATTGGATATAATCCATTTTTAATCAAAAGTCATCAAAAAAGTTAAGAAAAGATACTTCATATTCATCAAAGGAAAAATCTACCAAGATGAACTTTCAATCCTACATACCTTTGCTTTAAATACAAGGGCAGCTACATACATAAAAGAAACCTTACTAATGCTCAAAGCATACATTACATTTCACACAAAAATAGTGGGAGATTTCAACACTCTACTCACATCAATGGACAGATCATGGAAACAGAAATTAAACAGAGACATAGAGAGACTAACAGAAGTTATAAATCAAATGGGCTTCACGGATATTTATAGAACATTCCATCTTAAAAGAAAAGGACATACCTTTTCACCATCTCATGATACCTTCTCCAAAATTGACCATATAATCGGTCACAAAACAAGTGTCAACAGATACAGAAAAATAGAAATAATCCCATTCATCTTATCAAACCACCACAGTCTAAGTCTGGCATTCAATAAAACAATAAGGAAAGAAGGTCCACATATGCATGGAAGTTGAACAATGCTCAACTCAATGATAACTTGGTCAACAATGAAATAACGACAGAAAATAAAGTCTTCTAAGAATTTAAAGTAAATGAAGGTAAAACATACCCAAACCTATTAGAAACAATGAAAGATATGCTAAAACGAAATTTCGCAGCTCTGAGTGCATGCAGAAAGAAACAACAGAGCATTAATCAGCAGCTTGGCAGCACACCTAAAAGTTCTAGAAGACACCGGTGCACGAGGGCTCAGGGAAAAGACAGCGCAAGCCCTCCTGGTTGCCACCCTCACCAAGAACTCAAAATCAGCCCACCATGAGCAACTTGAGGTGCAGGACCACAGGTAAGACCAACTTTTCTGCTCCAAGCGACCTGCCGAGTGGACTCAGGACACACAGAGGCAAAATTGCTCTGGGACCAGACACTTCTGGTTTTTAGATGAAGCCCCAACCTCACTGATCGAAGCCCACACTCCCCTGATCCCAAACCCCATGGGAGAGAGAGATCACCACCCGGACAGGTGGGTACTCCTGAGAGTGCAGAGTGAAATAGAACACCAAAACTGCCCACCCCTGCCCTCATCCCTGTCCCGAGAGGAAAATGTATAGGGCCTCTTGGAACTGGAAGATAGGAGCACTCGAGCAGCAGGTCCCTTGCGGGCCAGACACCACCCAGACCTGATGGGACCCAGTCAACAGTTCTCTGCACCCAAATTCCATGTGGGGGAGATCTAAACCTTCAGAGGGACAGACATGCCATGGAAGCCAGAAGAGACTACACTCTGCCCACATTTCTGACTCCAGAGGAAAACAACTAATGCCATCTAGGACTCTGGTGCACGGGAGCCCCAGGAAAAGGCACCACAGGCCCTCCTGGTTGCCGCCCTCACAGAGAGCT